>NW_010325697.1:0-4101 GCF_000700745.2 Antrostomus carolinensis | reverse complement strand
GCACAGAGTGCCCCTGTCCAAGCCATGGGCTAGATTGGTCTGGTCATTCATAAGGCAGGGCAGGAGAGGAGATTGATTCCCAGTTTCTGATGTCAGTGACTTAATTTCTGCAAACAGGTCATCTGCTTGCAGTTTCCTATAGAACTATCAGGGAAGACCCTCCTCTCCTTTTTTCCCCAAGCTGGATATTTAGAAACATAGTTCTGCATGATGTGCTCATGATTCTTGTTTACTGTAAGGAGTGATTCCAAACCTTATACTGCAAGCTGTTTAATCCTAAAGCCTGCTAAAATTTTATTCTCTTCATAGTTTCTTTTCAGAATTAATTGGTGTGATGTACTGTGATGAGGCCTGTATTGAAACTGACAGCAATGAGTTAAAGAAATCTGTGCGATTCCAGCAGTTCTGTTTGTGTTTGTTCATCTGTGCTATTTGCCATGAACTCTTCTGTCTTAACTGAGAATGATATTTGATTCCTAAACTGCAGTTACAGGTTTTACTCTTTGCACTTATCATCAAAGATTAATTTTTCTTTAACTAATCAGTACATGGTTATCTCCTTTGTCAAGATTCCTTCTAGACTATAGAAATAGCAGAAGTCTGCCTTATATAGAAGGAGAACTACCTGGCATATTTTCAGTGTTGTAGCCTTATCTATTTCAAGTGAAATAGATAACTGTCCTCCTCTTCTCTGTTCAAAAATAGTGATAGTCTTGACTCTTGTGTATTGTTGGTTTTTTTTCTACGGCAGTTTAAATGTGATAAAAATTCCATGTTGTTTCTTGGTGGTGCAGGAACTTTGTTATAAAACAGGTGATGAAGAACCTTGTTAACTTGCAGTTGAAGTTGCCTGCTATTTTTTGACAGATTCTTTCTTTCTTAAGAAAGATCCTTCAGGTGTAGATCAACTGCTAATAAATGTAGTATTCCAATTTTGTGGTTGGAAATGGGAAAAGACAGTCACATTGTCGAATTGTGACTGTCTAATAGGCTAGCATTGAGAAAAGAATTACTCAGTGTAAAAGTCTCTTTTCAAAGGACAACTCTCTTCTCTGCATTCAGGGCTATGTTTGCCTGGGTATAAGGACGAACCCATAGGTCCTGTGATTGTGAGGACCTGTTTCAAGTCAGGACACTAGGACTTTCTGGAACAAAATGGGGGGATTGCTGTTGTGTACTGGAACAACGCTATTAGGGCTGAGATTGTGGCTACAGAGTTTTGAGGATGACACACATCAAATCAGACAGCACTTAGCTGACAGATCCACTGCTGCCCTTTGTGGCTACCTGATAAGAGACTAACTAACTTTTAAACTAGTATGCTTTCCTTTGGTTGCAAAATCACTTGTGTGGTGGTGTTTTTCCCTGTCTGCTTATATCCTTCCTCATTGAGGGAAACCATAAGTGTCATTTAAAGTGACAATTTGAGATTTTTGGAAATTTTTGTTTGTTTGTTTTCTTCCTGTCCAGGTTCTTGCAGAAGAGCTTAAAGTGTTGAATTTGCAGGCGCAGGCAGCCTCCTTACATTATGCATGGTGTGAACTGTGAAAGGCATGTCTGTGTAGGCAACCCCAGGGCTGCTGCATCCAGTTCTAGGTTTGTGCAGATTGTTGGGATTTCAGGTTGTGCTGTTACACAGAAACAGAAGATGTTACATAAGGAAAAAGTCCTCGGGTGGGGGAAGCTGCAGGCTTGTAGGTTGTCAACTCTTGTGTGTTGTATCTACAGTAATAGACACATACGTGCAGGAATTTCTGCTTTCTCAAGTGTTTTCACTGTAGAGGGGCAGAGAGTCTCATTTATCTCTCCTTGCGGTTGTGGTGGCACAGCCCATCCGTTACCAACTAATGCAGTACTAGGTGGAGTAGACTTGAGACTTCTGTTTTTAATTACAAGCAGGACTCTGGCCCAGGAGGAAAGCTGTGTATGATCTCAGCAAAGTGGTCTGGGAGGCATGGCTGATGTTTCCTCATCTAGGAAGAATCCTTAATAGAAGTGAGGGCTAGCATAAGCTGTGATGTTTGCCACACATTTTCCACATGCTTTCCAGCATTTCATTTCATCACCAGTGGTATTTTGAAGTTGGCTTCAGTTTCAGAGCTCTGTTTTTTTACCAAAATGGTGAAAACAACTGATGGTAGTTTTAGGAATTAATTTTTATGTAATGTCCACGTATTTGTGGTAACATTAACTAGCATTGTTTGCAGGTGGCTCAATAAGAGACAAATATCAGTGATATCTGTGTTTCAGACATTGAGTAGACATAGTTCTTAACTAACGAATAAGCAGTTACAAGTAACAGTTGAAAGGACAGTCAAGTTAAAATTATCATAGAGCTGTAGAATTTTTTTATTTTTGTGTGACTGTTGGGTTAAAGCACTATCTATTGTGTGATTGTAGTGAACATGGAGACTGCTGTTTCTCAGATGGAAAAAGGATGAGAGGCAACTGATACAAGTTGCAGCAAAGGAAACTCCAGATACATTAAGGAGAAAATCCTTCACAGTGAGGATGGAGAGACATGGAACAGAGGTTTGGAGTGTCTGTGGAATTTCCATCCTCAGTGGTGGTCAGAGCTTGACTAGGCAAGGTCCTGAGCAACCTGAGGGAACATTTGAGTTTGGTCTTTTTTGGGGTGGTAGGTTGGGCTTCATGTTCCAGAGGTCTCTCCCAGACTAAAGTATTCTATTTTAACATGAATTGAAAGTTTGTCTGCTTTTTCTAACTGTTGGCTAATAAAACAGAAAGTGTAGCTTCTCTATGCGCGACAATGATGAAGATTTGCATATGGCTGCATCAGTCAAAGTGTAAGCTAAAGATTTTTAAGAGGGGTGGAAGTTTCACCTGGGAAAACCGTTGCTGCAGAACTCGCAGTGTGTTTATTTTTGTTTTTTGATGTTAAAGTTTCTTTCATAAATGTGTTTTGTGTGTGTTGCTTTAAGAATAGTGAACAGCCCGATTCCTGCTTTCTTGGGACACTCTGAAGTCTGGAAAAATAAGAACTTAAAGTCTCTGAACTTTTAGCTTTATATAGCAGACCCAGGAGGCTGGGTCTGAAGCCTGCTAGGCTTCATTTAAATTCTACCATTATGTTGTTGTGCAGATACCCTAATCTGGCACTGCTTGGAGAACTGCTGTCCTTTATATTGATCTGTGAAAATGTGAATAAGGCCTAACTTGCCAGTACTGCGGAATGCCGGGGCAACCGTGGAGGATTTAAATGGCCCCCAGGGAGCAGGAGTGACCAGGAGCACGGCGACCAGGACAGGCAAACAGGGCGCTGTGTGGCAGAAGAGCATGGCATGGCAGCTTGCACAGGCAGGAGACATAGTGGGATGGCTCCTACGACTGGAGTGTTGGAATGGAAGGATACAGGCTCTTCAGGAAGGACAAGCAGGGGAGATGAGGAGGGGGTGTTGCCCTCTATGTCAACAACCAGCTGAAGTGTATGGAGCTCCACCTGGGCATGGATGAGGAGCTAACTGAGAGCTTATGGGTCAAGCTCAAAAAGGAAGCCTACAGAGGGTGGAAGAAAGGATGGGTAGCCTGGGAGGAATACAGAGAAATTGCCCAAGTGGCCAGGGATCAGGTTAGGAAAGCCAAGGCCCTGACAGAATTAAATTTGGCCACAGATGTCAAGGGCAACAGAAAAACCTTCTACAGGTATGTCAGGGGAAAAAGGAAAACTAGGGAAAACATGGGCCCTCTCCAGAAGGCAATGGGAGATCTGGTCACTCGGGACATTGGGAAGGCTGAGGTGCTCAATGACTTTTTTGCCTCCATCTTCACTGGCAAGGGCTGGTGCCACACTGCCCACGTCCTAGAAAGCAAAGGAAGGGTCCAGGAGAATGAAGAAACGCCCACTGTAGGAGAAGACCAGGTTCGGGAGCACCTAAGGAACCTGAAGGTGCACAGGTTTGAGAAGTCATGGCAGTCCTGCAGACTGGAAAAGGGGGAACATAGCCTCCCTTTTTAAAAAGCGAAATGAGGAAGACCCAGGGAGCTACAGGCCGGTCAGTCTCACCTCAGTGCCAGGCAAGACCATGGAGCAGATACTCCTACAAACTATTCTAAGGCTCATGGAGAATGAGAAGGTGATTG
>NW_010325696.1:1334-1659 GCF_000700745.2 Antrostomus carolinensis | reverse complement strand
CTGGAGCTCCTCCACCTCAGAGCCGTACTGCAGGCAGGAGTGGGCAGATCAGGGAGCTGAGCCCCCTGACCCCCAGCAGAGCCCCGGCACACGCAGGGGACACTCACCGTGCGGCACTTCTGCTGCAGGTCCACCACCTGTGCCAGGAGCTGGCTGATCTCCTCCTGCTGCCGCGCCGTGTCCTCTGCCTTGCGAGCCAGCTCCTCCGAGAGGTACACGACCTGCTGGCTCGCTTCAGCTGGGGAAAGCCCAGGGTCCATCACCACCTGGGCATGGCCCCCCAGCCCCAGCCCATGCAGTGATGCTGGGTGGTGCCTGCAGACCC
>NW_010325696.1:0-1095 GCF_000700745.2 Antrostomus carolinensis | reverse complement strand
AGCTCAAGGTGGGCACAGTGAGGGGGGCCCCACCAACCAGCTCTGCTCACCTCCATGCGAAGCTTCTGGTTCTCCTCCTCCAGGCACTTGAGTTTCTGCTGCAAGGTGTCGTACTGGAAGTACTGCTGCAGGGACAGCGAGGACTCGTGCCGGCGCAGCCTGGGGATGGCAGAGAGGGTGCTGAGCACCTGCAGTGCAGGCAGGATGGGGCTGTCCACCCAGCCCCCTGCCCACTCTCCCCAGCTCCCAGGCAAGACATCTGCAGTGACCCAGCTCCATGGGACTGGACCCACGGACACCACTGAGAGAAGGGATCACCAGCCCCAGTGCTGCCCCAGGGATGGTGACGGCTCCTGCCCGATGCCTCTGCCAGGTCCCCAGGAGCAGCCCTGCCCCAGGTGAGCTGTGGGACGGGGACCCCCCACTCACGGCGTGGAGGTGTCGGAGGTGGGCTCGTTCTCCTCCGTTGTGGTGGTGTAGAAGTGGAGCAGATCGTCCCGCATGGAGAGCTCGTGGCGCAGCTGCGCGATCTGGGAGGGGAAGGGGTATCAGGGCACAGCTGAGGGGACCACGGCCACCCACAGCCCCCAGGGTTGGGCACATGGGGAGCGGAGGCCAGGACCTTCTACCCAGGGGCCGTTACCTCCTCTTTGGCCAACTCCAGCTGCTCCTCCAGGAACTCGTTGCGCTCGGTGAGGCTCCGGTTCTGCTTCAGCAGGGTTCGCCCCGCCAGCTCCAGGTCCCGCTCCTTCTGCAAGGGACAGGTCTGCGTCAGCTGGGGCCCGTCCCCTGCTCTGCCCCCTCTTCCCCAGCACTTGCCCACCCCTGCATCCCTGGGGTCTCAGCCCAAGCCCGTGCGCAGGGCAGGCACTGTTGTACCTCATCCAGCAGGTTGGTGACGGCATCGATGTCGTGGTAGGTCTTCGTGATCCTGACCACCCGCTCGGCGCACAGGACTGGGGGAGAAGGGAAAAGGGTGAACCCCAGCACTGATCCCCCACTGCCCCGTGTCACCGCTTCCCCATCAGCATTCGCTGTCCCCCAGGGGCAGAGGGGATAGGGGTAGCCACTGCAGGTGGCACAAAGTTGCTCCAC
>NW_010325695.1:10605-21166 GCF_000700745.2 Antrostomus carolinensis | reverse complement strand
TGTTTGCAGCTTGCCTGGAGGGTGAGGGGGCTGCGGAGCGGGGCGGCCCGGAGCCGAAGTTCCCGTGTCCTCTTGCCATGTGGGAGCTTGGACACTGCGATCCCAAGAAATGCACGGGCAGGAAACTGGCCCGAACAGGGCTGCTCCAGACCCTGCGCCTCCGCCAGAGATTCCCAGGCCTCGTCCTGAGTCCTCTGGCTACCGACTACGTCTCTCCAGCTGACAGGTGGGTGCTCCTCGGTGAGGCCCATACCCCGGTGACCTTGCTGCCTGTTCGCAAAGCCCGCGGAGGTGCAGGCCGTGAGGAAGAACCCTTCGTTCAAGTGCTGGCATATTCGGGAGAACATTTTAACCACCGATTCATGGCCAAAACTGTGCTACAGAGTAAATGTGACCTTCCTGTTACATTGCATTGCTGAATGAACATGAGAAACAGAGCCATTTTATTAAATCATATTAACGTTTTTACACAGCTGGTATGAGGTGAAAAAAGCATCTGCAGATCCCAGTGAGAAATCCAAGTATGTTGTTTGTAGGTTAATTTGTTCAGAATCATGGGCCTGGAAGCTGCTGTATCTTATGATTCCACATTCAAGTTCTTCGGCTAGGCAATACTATGTATTAACTAGAAAACTTATTTGAGGGAAATGGTGAGAATTTTTTTCAAATGTGCCTGTGGCATTTTTATAAAGATGTATTTACTCAGAGGAGAGATTAGTCTTGAAAAGCTAGCGGAGAACCTAAATCTGAACTTTGGTGTACTTTTAAGAATGTGAATATTACTATTAACCACAGTCTTCTGCCACATTTTTAAACCTAGAATTTTGCATTTTCAGCTTGAAACGTATGGATAAACCTTTTTTGCCACATGCCTGGTTGGAAGAAAAGCAAGTTGTTATTCTTTCTCATTGCATCTGTATTTTAGATCATTGTAAAAAGTATGCTTTTTGATTGACAAAAGGCTGGGTTGTATGCAAATTTGTTGCCAGTATAAAGTGGCAATTGTAATTCTCGCTTTAACTTACTTTATCAATACAATTATAACAATTTTTCAAATACAATGATTTTTTTTTCAGGCATGTCATTGCTCAGAGTGGAATTGCAGTCATAGATTGCTCATGGGCCAAATTAGAAGAAACTCCCTTTAAGAGAATGAGAGGAAGTCATCTCCGGCTGCTGCCTTACCTGGTGGCTGCAAATCCTGTAAACTATGGTCGGCCATGCAAGCTGTCCTGCGTGGAAGCTTTTGCTGCTGCTTTTTGCATTGTTGGTAGGCCGTAATGTGTCTGATGTAAAAAAATGCTACCAGCAATTCTTAAATCCTTAATAAATCAGAAGACATGATCTGTGATAGAACAAATTAACGCTGTCCTACTGGTCCTCACATTGTTGAGTTTGGAATCAGATTGTCTAGCTTTCTTCCCAAGTACTTGTATCTGGTAGCATCGAGGTATCTGTGGGATGTTCATGTCAGCTACTAAACAGGACATATAAGCCAATGATCCTGTTTTTTGTCAAGATGGCACTTAATGTTATGAAAGTTTAAAAAAAAAAAAAAAGCCAGAGAAGGTGGCCTTTGCTGCACCTTTGTGTTAATGAGTGGTAACAGCTCCCTGTTAACAGGGTGGGTTCTGGTTAAGAACAAAAGAAATTACCCCCTCTTGAGATGTTTTGCAAACTCATTACAGAACTTTCTTGACAATTGAGAAACATGCTCTACTATACTGCAGACAAATCTTACCCTTCTGAAAATATTCTATGTACAGCTGCTGTCTTACTGAAGGACTGTGGGAGCTAGACCTTGAATCATTCATTACCTGTACAAAATCTTTTTATATAAACTCTCACTAAACGACTATGAATTTCTCTTGGATTCAGTTAGGTATTTCAAATTTGACTGAAATTTGAAAAGGTTTTTAATATTTTTAAAAGTCTGAATCCCTGAACACTGAAAAAATGCTGGCAAATATCTCATTATTGTAGTGATACATATGTATATACTGAACTTAGAAACGTGTGAGATGAGTGAAATCTCACACTGAAAAAGAAAACTGATCACTTATTTTCTGTTTTAGGATTCCCAGACCTAGCTGTCATTCTTCTAAGGAAATTTAAATGGGGTAAGGCATTTATTGACTTGAACAAAAATCTCTTGGAAAAATATGCAGCCTGTCATTGCCAGGAAGAAGTGCTGAGAGTTGAAAAGGACTTTTTAGCCAGTGTCCAAGAAAGAAAAGAAGAAGAAATAGGTAAGAGAAAAACACAGACACACCATACACCCCTTTTTCCTCACTAGTTTCCTTACACTTTTTTCCTTTAATCTCATTAAAATATTGGCAAGGTAGAATAAGAGCTTTGTTGAGATGTGTTGTTCTGTCTTGATACTATGTATTACTATTATAAGTAAGTTTGCCTATTTTTTCAACTCAAAAAAGATGAAAATGGCTAAAGCATTAATTTAATGCATATAGTAGTACAGTCACAGCTGAACTATGGAGCAGCTACCCTGGTTAAATTAAGGATATCTAAGAACTAAGGAGTAAAAATAAAACATGATGCTTCTTCATTTATGTACAGGTGTTGAAAGCAGAGTACAAGTAAAAAGACTAGTAATTAAGGAGGACTGTTAAGAAAAATACAAGCATACAGTCCAGCAGCAAGTTAGTTATACCTAAACCTCAGAAGGACCTTTAATGGACGTGTTTAGATAGTCCCTAATCAAGATGTTTAAAATCAGACCTAAAGATAACAAAAATAGCTTGTAAGTAGTACAGAAGTTTATTTGTGAAATCTTAATGGTATGCCAGTATTTCAGGCTATACTCACAGGTGAGTGCTTGTTCCCATTCAAGACAGCACAAAAAACCCCAAATCAAATGATCAAGAACACACAAAGAGAGATGCTCGTAACTAGTAACTTCCTTTCACAGTGGTTAAGTCTCATAAAAATAGGCCAGGGGATCACACTCTAAGGAGATGGTAGACAGCCCCTGGTTTCTCTGAACTTTGATCTCTTTGCCATGACATGCTAGGCTGAATGAAATCATCCTGTTGTTTGGTAGAAGCCCAACTACTGTTACATTAAACTGAAGACAGTTCCTAAGGGGCAACACTGCCCCGCCAAATAAAGCAGACTTCCACCCACAGTCCTATGTATTTTCTGGATGGACTATAGTATCAAAGCTGTCATACCTTGTTTGACTTTCCTGAGGTAACAGTTATCCCCAGCTGTGCAAGCCAAACAAAATCTAGCCCTACCCTCACTCGGCAAGAGTTAAACCTGGACAGCTACTATACTTCACTTTTCAGTAGACATGAACTAACCAGATAGCCCTTTTAGAACAAAATCATTCTGAGAACATCCATGTTTTCTTACCAAAAGCTTTAGAAACCTATGCCTAGAGTCTGACTACCCTTGAAGAGCTACTGAACTCCTTGGTGGGGGAGAGGTACAAAGGGGATGGAAGAGAGTAAAAAGACTAGAACTAGGGGGGGGAAAGGGGCAGGACTTACTTGGCAGATGTTTCTCACCTCCCCTGGTTTCTGACCAAACAACTACAGTAAACTTACTGGAGAGCTGAAACAGAATTCTTATGCTTTTCCCTCCATGCCAATAATCTCTTAAAATTAAAGCGAAGGCAGACCATTAAAATACGCTTTCTTCACCAATGTGTGCATTTTCCCCTTCTTTTTCCAGATCCATTTGATGTTGACTCAGGAAAAGAATTTTCTAATCCCAACAGACCAATCAGTTTTCCAGGGTAATGAAATTTAATTTAAATACTGGGGGTTTTTTTTAGTTATAAGTTGTTTGTGCTTTTATAACCTGAAAAATGTTTCCAGACTTGCACAAAGTAATGAAGAATCTGAGGACAGTGTGAGCACTCCAGACGATGCCACTGAAAGCAGTGATGAGAGCAGTCCAGAAGATGATGGTAAAGTTGCTGCAACAACAGACAATAAATCAACTATCTGAAAAGTAGAAAACAACAACAAAAAAAAACCCTAAAATACCCACATACCACAAGAACATTAAAAAAACCCCCCAACAATCCCTTGTAACATCTTGTATAAAGGTGTTTTCTTGTTAACAGTATGGCTTGTTCACCTGTTACTTGGTGCTTAGCAAATGCCTTCCTTTAGGTGAACCTCAGGCTATATGTGGGTCTACAAGTGTATTTATGCACATAAAGGCTTTAGGTTATTTAACTTTTAGATAATTGTTTATGGAATGCTAATTATTATGTAAAGAGCCTGAAGCTTAGTTACAAGTTAAAAAAAAAAAAATCAATGTGTCTGGAAAGTAGTTCATAGGGATTATATTTACTGAATAGTGCATTAAGTAAACCTTTCTAACTTCTGGGCTGTATTTCAACTGGAAGACATGATTTTTTTGCAGGCTTGAACCTGCCATATGTATTTCAACTACTTCATCTAGTGTAAACTGACTATCTAAGCTTAAAAGAAAAAGATGCTTCCTGGAATTGTTTTAAACATCTCAGTATATCTTTTCAGTAACTTTACATGCCATTTTTTAAAATTTACTCTGATAGACAGTCCTAAGCAACATAAAATGTCTTAGCACTTTATATTCAGAACTGTACCATAAAATTTCAGATAACACTTTCAGCAACACTATCTGCTTGCATACTCATTCCTTGGAGTGGCACTCTCCAGAGTCAGAAATACACATTGTCCGCCCTTAAAGATTTGAGTTACTTTCATCAGCACTGGTATCTTAAGTTCATTTTTCCACAGTGAAAGTGCAGCTGTTAGCAGTTGTTTTATGTACATTTAAATAGAATGCTCTTAAGAGTTTCAAGCAACCAACTGTAACTTACTTAAAGCTAAGCTTCACCAACACTTCAGTGGAATTGGAGATACTGAGGACAATTCATAGTGTTACCTTCACATATACAAGTTCAAGTCAGCAAGATTTAGTGGTACAACTATTCCATTTCCCTTTTAAAAAGAAAAAAAGAAGCCCAAGTAACTGACAGGGAATCCTTAACTCAAGTTTGTCAGTCACTCACTTTCTTACCCCAAGGATATGAAGTCTCCCAAATCAGCTTTCTAACGAGGATTTCTAGATAGTGACAAGAAAGCAATCCTATACAAACAATTTTTGAAGGACTGAGAATAATATGAAGGTGTTAGCTATTCTAATTTGGGGGAATGCTCTTATGTTATGAAAGCTATTGTAACCAAATGCAGATAAGCAGAATAGATCTGAGAACAGGGCTGTATCACACTTAAAATAACTTAAGTCTCTAGCAGTAGCACTTTTAATAAAAAAGCACTGAAAAAGATACAGCTCAAATGGAACAAAGCTTTTTACACTTCATTTGTTTTGCAGAATGATTTTGACTAAAAAAAATACAATTAAAGCAGTGAAAGTTTAATAGAGGGCATATCAGCTTGACATACATGAAAATAACTTAAATAAACTGATTTCCTTTACAGAAGGAAACTATAATTGCAGAGCACGTCCTTTTCCTAAGAGCTATATACATTGACACATGGAAGAAGGCACAGAAGTGTTTCTGATAAACAAGTACCATTTAAAATCCCCAGCTGCCATAGGTCCCCTTGCATTCCTTGGATAACTTCTATTATTGTTTGTACCAGTCTAATGCTTGTGTTATTGTGGTCACACCAGTACGTTGATCCCATTACACACAATAAGCAATTGGTTTCTAGCTAGTCAGAATACTGTAAGCTGTTTAAGGAACTGATCAAAGTTGAATAGCTGCAGTTAGCACTCAGGGCCCAAAGAAGGGACACATTCATGTACGGGGTGGAGGCAGGAAAAAGAAATGAAGGCAACATCTAAACAACAGGTTAAGTGCAGCATCACAGGTCTTAAAAACAGGACTTGCACTGAGTTGTGTTCTGAGCCATTTAAATGGCAGTCTTTTAATAATCTCAATGAAGATAAATGAAACAAAGCCCTTTATATAAACAGTTTATTTACTCTAAACAGCAACACAGACAGAACGCCATATAAACACAAAGGAAGTGATGCAGAATAAGAGTGCTGGCTGACTTTGGATCTCAGAGGCTCTTAAGCAATAACAACCTAGTTTCTGAAAGATAGAAAAACAAATTCAGGGAGGGAAGGGGGTGGAGGGCATGATTTTTTTTTTTTCCATACAGCCAGCTGGAGGCTAAATATAGTTTTAACATTTTAAAGCATGCCTGCATCAGATAGCAAAGTAACTAGAGATACTAGTGAATTTATAGAAGTATAAAAGTTTATAATTTTACAGCAGTTGAAATACTGACATCAATATTAAAATAAAAGCAAGTTTTACATAACAATCAAAAATACAAAAGACTGAAGGAAGAGACCCTGTATGAAAAAACGGGGGGCAATTCAGCAAATTTAGAACTGTATACAAGTGGCGAATATGGAAAATGGCACACATACAACCCCCTCCCCTAAGTGGATATTAATTGTACATAGCAACATTAGATTTTGCAAAAGTTTTGTAAACAAGTTCTTGCCAAACCAATCCCTTCCTTTTTAAGAAGCTGCATGACAGACGCTTATGATGGTGCAAACTTCTTGGCTTGTGCTCGAACCCTCTTTTCATATTCCACTCTGTTTTGGCTGAATAGAAGAGAGAGAAAGGGTAATTACAGCTTGAGAAATCAGAGGCCATATTATAGAGTTATTGTGCTTCTATTTCTCTTCAGTATGAAACTAAGTCATTACTGAAGGCAAACCCATTAGATAGGAATTCACTGAACACCACAATGTATTAAAGGCTTTTCTACACCATTACTCTGATAATTTCCTTTGGAGGGAAGTAGGGTACTATTTAACTAGGTACTTCCCAAAGTTCCTCTGTTGTCAAATGATTGAACTCTCTGACTTCATACCATACCAGTCTATAAACAGGTTTGCGCTTGCTCTTTCTCAAGGCCAGCTGTACCTTATGTGCAAGCATTCTTATTCATCTGAACCTAAGTTTTCCACTCCCCACATTAAGACCTGAGGTCATTAACAATAAATTCCAGTGTCCTAACACCACAAAGTGGTTGATCAGAGCAATTCACTAACCTAACAGTTGGTGGACTTCATCTGATTTTAAAAGTATTGTCTTTACTGCTTTGGGGAGAGAGGGAAAGTGCTCTTTAAGAAATGGGAAAATAGTAACAGTACGGTAGTTTCAGCCTTTATCACTGCAGACCATGACTCAGAGTTAGGTTTATCCTAACCTTCAACTGAAAAAAAAAAAAAAAACAAAAAAAAACCCAAAACAAATTTGCTCAACATTTTGAAAAAAACACTACAGTTCACCAAGTCTAGCTTACTTGCTATGGATTGATTAAAACCAACTATTTCAAGGAACTATGACCAGTCATTAAGCCTCAGACTCAACACAAAAGCGCAAATTCTTTGTTTTCTGTTCTTGGGCCAACAAGGGATGGTAGTAGCTTAGTAGAGCATCCATTTACATTCAACACCGTATTTCGTATTAGCTGTCAGAAGTGTCAGTCAAGAGCTAAACAAAAATTGGTTACCATTACTCTTGTGCCAAAGGTAGTTTACAGTGACAGCTGTGCAGTAAACTTAACTTACTTTCAGCCATGAAGGCTTGCTGCAGTAAAAAAAAAAAAAAAAAAAAAAGCAGCAAATTATATCCTCAGAAGTTGACAGTTTGGGGGGGAAGAAGAAATGAAGCCAATTTTGGTCATATCCAATGAACAATTACCAGCAAACAGACTGAAGATATTCTAGTTTCTTCTCATAAACAAACTTACAAACTTTATTCTAAAATTTTTCTTTATGTTATATTGCACGTGAGGATACTACCTAGCTGTGGAGTCTCACACCCTCAGAATCCACACAAAAGAATGCCTGCGTAGTAGACTCTGAATGCCTACAGCTGAGGAAGTAGGTTAACACTTTAAGAGTGCTAAAGTTACAGAGCACAGCACCAAAGCTGAGGATGAGTAACAAGTACTGTTATTTTGAATACAAAGTGTATTCTTGACATTTCTTGACATTTATCAACTTGACTAAAAGGCATCTATTTGAATAGCACTGCATCTTCCCCAGTATTTATCAACTATGCCAAATTACAGAGGCATACACAATCCTGCTCTGTTGAGCTGCTGCTACCAGTAAATCATTAAGTAGTAAGAGGGACACACTCTGAGACTGCAGAAATACAGTAACCCATCTGAAATACCATGCATGTCCAAAAGACATTAAGATGATAAATGGGAGACTATATATATTTGAAATAACAAAACACATGTAATAGTTTATTCTCAATAGATTTTTTTTTTTCTAGAAGCACTTACAATAAAGCAGAAACAAGACTAGCGAAGACTGGTTTTATACATATATGTGTGGGAAGTGATAAAAATATAAAACACACAGACTATTTATACATGTATAAAACTATGTTATTCCTGCCCCATATTCCCTCAGAGTGGCTTTTTTTTTTTTTTAAATAAAGAGAAAAAAAGAGGGGGAGGCCTGCTTCATCATTACTGGCTCCCAAAGGTGCTGCCTACAACTGTAGCCACCTAACTTTCCTCCGTATGCACTCAATCCCATCAGGTCTTCAGTAGATACTTAAAAAATACCATTGAGTGAAGCCTTTAATTAAATCCAAGATGCACTATTCATCCCTATATTTCCTTTTCACTAAGATCTTATAATGGACATTTTTTACATAGCTTGCATAAGAAGTCTCATAGACTTGTTCTTCTGTCCAGAATGGTAATTCCACATTTCCATCTTGGTCATTATTTCAGTAGCTGTTAGTACCAAAAGCATTTGTTTAAAGTGTTTTGCTCCCCTAAAGATTATAGATCAGCCATCCATTTTTAATAGTGGGAAAATTTTAAGATTAAGCCTAAAAAAAAAAAAAAAAGTACTTTTTAGCTCACAAATCATGATTTTTCCTAACCAATGCAAACTTCATTCTGCTAAAGCTCCAAGTTTTATGTACTTTTTAACTTATTCTTTTGGGAGATCTAGTTTTCACAAAATGCTGTGTATTTCCTACAGCAATCACAGAAGTTCTCCTTTATCCTTCAGGCACAAATGCTTATAGGTACCCACTACTGAACAGAATTAAGTTACTCCTATACTGATAAATGAGACTTTGACACCTAATTCAGTCTCCTCTATTACCGGTCTCATGAAATCATTATGCTTCATGACTACTACTCAACCTTTAGGGGAAAGGATTCTATGTTGAGCTAGAACCAGGATGAGAATCATGGTCTACCTGAAAGAGTCTTCACACTTTAATGCTGTTGTGATGTTATTAAAAGCTCCACTAGCCTATTAACTGTGAAGTTACTGTTTTGTTCAAGTTTAGCACAAGCCAGGCATCTCCACAGGACACAGCCATGAAGGTAAAAAAATTCACCTGATAATTCCTAAAAATATTTGCATGCTATAGTATAAGTAACAGACAGCTGTAGGCAATATGACAGCTTTCAAGCTGATATGCAGATACTTGCCAGTAAATTGTGTAAGCCTCTGCTTGAGCTGGGTCTTGAATATTTGGTTCATTTAGAAGTTCTTGTATTCCTAACAAGATCTGTGGAAAAAGGAATAGAAGTAACATAGGCATGGATATTACTAAGAGACACTGAAATTAAAACAAAACAAAACAAAACAACCACCTTACAAACCTTAGACCTGTGTAGAAACACAGTTAACATCTTACATGAGATAAGCAAACAAAGCAAATAAAAGGGCTAAGAATATGTCTTAAGTACATTTAATGACCTGTTTAATTGTGATTGCTGGCCTCCAGTCCTTATCCTCCTCTAAGATGGAGAGACACACTGTGCCTGAAGGATACACGTTTGGGTGGAATAATGGTGGCTCAAATTTACCTGAGGAAGAAGAGAAAATTACTTGCATGCAGCGCTAAGATCAGAGAGTTGGTTTAGAACAGTGGGGAAAAAAACCCCAGAACACTAAATTGGCCAAAGATACCCCACCCCACGTGAAAAATTCACACAGATTTCTAGAGGTATTAATACTGGTTTTCTTCTTGGCTCAGCCTGCACCTAAAGCAGGAACTCCATCACATCTGTGGTCTCAATCCAGGCAATTGAGACCAGTAATGTAACCAGTAATCTTTTGTTTCAGGAATAGAAACTGACAAAATAGTTTGTAGTAGCTTTGTGATAAAGACCTTTTTAAACCAATCCTGTCTTTATGACCTCACATGCTACTACTATATGAAGGAAAGATACTGCCCTTCACTCTTCACTTTAAAATAATGAGTGTTCCATACAAGGAAGACTTAAGTTTCTAGCATTTTTTCAGTTTCACTTTTCCTTTATGTGTAATCAAGATACACTGAAAAGAGGAACCAACTTTAAGTTACAAGACTGACTGAAGGAGTAGGCTTGTGCAGCTCTCCTGCCACTCAAATCTATATTCTGGCATTTCTTTAATCTTTAAAGGACTTAAATGCAACAGCCACCATCTTGAGTAATGTAATGAACACTTGTTTAGCAATATATGAAATATCTACGTGTTAGTACAGTTTTCTAATCCACCTGGCATCACAAGT
>NW_010325695.1:5140-10576 GCF_000700745.2 Antrostomus carolinensis | reverse complement strand
CAGGAACTCAGAAACTGTATTGCCAAGAAGTCTTACCAGTCTTACACATCTTTATTTTAAGGCATGACAATTCATTGAACACTTGCAGGATATGCTAGTTGGTATTTCTCAAGATATTAATGTTAAATATTTTCTAGTTAAAATATATGTTTCCTCTTGTGTCAAATGTATGTAGGTGGCAACAAACAAAAGGAAGGCCCAAGACAACAGATACAGCTGAAATACTAAAATGAAGTGAGAAATGAACCACTTTCAAAAGAGCCATTTATAACCACTATCCCTGACTTGAGATGTTAGCCAATTCAAGAACCACAAAACTAGGCAAGGCAATAGATGTTTTCAGGTTTCTAAAGTAGGTTAAGTTTTAGATGGGATAAAGAAAATTCTAAAACTTAAGAGGGAAACTAGGTATCTGAAGATATCTGTTGTACATAGTATTAGAAAAAAGAATAGATCCATGTTACAGAACTAGTTGAAAAGGTTAAAGTTGATGGAATTTTTTTTATACATAGTATCAGAAAAAAGTATAGATGCATGTTATAGAACTAGTCGATGAAAAGGTTAAAGCTGATGGATTTTTATTTTATTTTTTTTTTTTTTAAGTAAAGTTCTTGCCTTCTGAGTTCTTGGCTAAGAAGATCAACTTAACAAGAACACGCAAAGGGCTTTGGTCTAACCATGCCTAACTACTAGTTTCCAAAGAGTGCCAATCAAGTAGTGAACACTTCAAGTGGTGATTTTGTCCGACTTTGAGGAAACCCACACAGCAATCCCCAACCCCTTTCAATTTTGTTACATTGAGCACTTAACTAATATAATCACAACTTTCTAAAAGCAAAGGGGTGGTTGTGGAAAAAAAGAAAAAAACAACTTTCCATAAAAAAATAAATTGGAAAGGAAGTAATAACCACTTGTAGAACCTCATGGACTAGTTTAACATTGTTCCAATAAACCCGTGGTTTTTAGTAATTTACTTACATTTTGGGGGTGAAGAAGGGTAATCATCCTTGAAAAGCATCCGTAGTTTAAATAAGCCTCCTTCCCATGGTGTCTATAAAAAATTATGGTAGAGTTTATATTACAGCAAGGAAAAGTCAAACTTGTGGAAAACAGCTTATCAAGAATAAAGTTTTCGGGCAAAGCACAAGACAGCCTTCTGCTACACAGCAGAAAATAGCCATCCTGCACTGTAGCATGCTGTCTACACTGAGACAAGTTATCCTACCTATACAAGGAGTTGAAGAAAGGAAACCCTGCTTTTCCACTTTTTCCATTATGGTGAGTAAGCATTGCTGAGTTATTAAGAAAGCTGGGATCATGACCAATAATTCCATTTCCAAGTAAAATTTTCATAGTACATACAAGAATACATTACTTCTAAAGTTTTATATGATACACATGCAATGAGGAAGGGGCCATTATACCCCCACTTAAAATATCCTAAAAATAGTATATGGATACACTCCTTAAGCACATGGATGTACATGTATTTTGCCTCATAAGGATGTAGCCATGAAAACCACAAATGCACAAAAAATTTGGACAGCACTGTAGTATTGCTACAGTTAATATGAGGTTCACTAGTCTAAACCATCTGAGGAACCTGAAGGTGCACAAGTCCATGGGACCTGATGAGGTGTATCCACAAGTCCTGAGAGAACTGGAAGATGAAGTTGCCAAACCACTGTCCATAATATTTCAGAAGTCCCGACAGTCTGGTGAAATTCCCACAGACTGGAAAGGGGGTAATATAATCCTCATTTTTAAAAATGGGAACAAGGAAGATCCAGGGAACTACAGGCTGGTCAGTCTCACCTCTGAGCCTGGCAAGACCAGGGAGCAGATACTCCTGGAAACTATGCTAAGGGACATGGGAAGTGAAGAGGTGATTGGTGACAGCCAACATGGCTTCACCAAGGGCAAATTGTGCCTGACCAATTTGGTGGCCTTCTATGTTGGAATTACAGCACTGGTGGATAAGGGAAGAGCAACTGATGTCATCTACCCGGACTTGTGCAAGGTATTTGACACTGTCCCAAACAACATCCTTGTCTCTAAGCTGGAGAGGCATGGACTAGATGGATGGACCACTTGGTGCATAAGGAATTGGCTGGATATTCACACTCAAGGAGCTGCGGTCAACAGCTTGATGTCCAAGTGGAGACCAGTGACGAGTGGTGTCTCTCAGGGGCTGGTATTGGGACCAGCACTGTTTAACAAAATCTTTGTCGGCGACATGAATAGTGGAACTGAGTGCACCCTCAACAAGTTTGCAGACTGCACCAAGCTGTGTGGTTCTGTTGACACGCTGGAGGGACGGGATGCCATCCAGAGGGACCTTGACAGGCTTGAAAGGTGGACCCGTGCAAATCTCATGAAATGCAACAAGGCCAAGTGCATGGTCCTGCACCTGGGTTGGGGCAACCTCAAGCACAAATAAAGGCTGGATGGAGAACAGATTGAGAGCAGCCCTGAGGAGAAGGACTTGGGTTGGGGAACTGGTGGACAAGAAGCTCATCATGAGCCAGCAAAGCATGCTCGCAGCCCAGAAGGCCAACTGCACCAAGCGAAGCATGGCCAGCAGGTCAAGGTGATTCTGGCCCTCTATTCCACTCTCATGGGACTCCAGCTGCAGTGCTGCATCCAGTTCTGGGGCCCCCAGCACAAGAAAGACAATGGACCTACTGGAGTGAGTCCAGAGGAGGCCACAAGGATGATCCAAGGACTGGAGCACCTCTGCTGTGAGGACAGGCTGAGAGAGTTGGGGCTGTTCAGCCTGGAGAAGAGAATGCTGCAGAGTGGCCTTATAGTGACCTTCCAGTACCTGAAGGTGCTCCAGGAAGGCTGGGGAGGGACTTTTTAAAAGGGCAAGTAGTGGCAGAATGAGGGGTAATGGCTATAAAATGGAAGAGGGTAGATTTAGATTAGAAATTAGGAAGAAATTATTTCCTGTGAGAGTGGCGAGAGACACTGGCCCAGGTTGCCCAGAGAAGCTGTGGCTGCTCCTCCCTGGAAGTGTTCAAGGCCAGGTTGGATGAGGCTTTGAGCAACCTGGTCTAGTGGAAGGTGGCCCTGCTGATGGCAGGGGGGTTGGGACTGGATGAGCTTTAAGGTCCCTTCCAGCCCAAACCAGTCTGGGATTCTATGATGCTGTATATAAACTAACCCTGTCTGCATTTGGTAGCAAGCAGTCTCACAGATTCCATCTTTCTTTGCAACAAACATTCTAAGGAGCTTTTTATCCCCATCAGAAACTGTCGAGAGCTCTGATAAGAGCAGTTCCCATGCTACAGAGCAGACCAAATAAGACAGCACTACACAAAAGGGTCATATAAACAAGGAAAAACATCTCGCAAAGGACAAAAGGCCTGTCTCAAATACATACTTCTTGTCATCTCACTTGGAAATAAAGAAAAAAGCCCACCTTCTGACAAACTGATTTCTGGTAAGAAGTGTAGAAATATAGAAAAGTTTATTATATAGGTAAAATTCAGACCACTTCTCTGTAACTTGCCAATGCTATGGAAACACTGCAATGAATGTAATTGTTGGGTTCATTCTTGAAAACAAACTGGAGTAAAGACGGTCTCACATCTTATCAGGATAAATGATCAAATCTTATCCTCGGGGACAGACAGGTATGTTGGAAGACCAACTCAGGAGTAAATCTCTAATTTTTTCCCTATCAGAATTATGTGATTTTTAGCAGGAGGAAAAAACAAAACAAAACAAACAAACAAAAAAAACCCAGCACACCAAAAAAAACCCAGCTCAAAAAAAAGCATTCCATTGTCATTGGGATTTATTGTGCAAAGTCTCAAGGTAGAATAGGAAAAAAAAAGTGCTACAGAATACTAACATAACTGTGTTTTAAAAAGCAAATGAATTTGACTAACATTTACTATAGCGTATTTAAAGGAATTTTTCTGAACAGCTGTAGTCAGTTGTCAATAACTAGAAATATCTATACATTCTCAGAAGAGACAAACTTTTCCATTTTTAGAAGAGAGGAGCCTTTTTATAGAATAAACTTTTCCTATTGTGTTTGCTTTCAGTCATAGGGCAAAACAAATAGTTTTTAATAATTTCTTCGAACACCAGAACAGTCACCAAGAAGTTTTTACTGTCTTTCTGACAGAGCAACATACCTTATGGATAAATGATAGCAGACACTCAAAAGCCTTACTAAGGTAACAGTATGACAGCAGTACCATCAAGATCATATTGCATTACTGGACAGGTTGCAGATATATCTTTAAGTCAAATCCTGGGTAGTTAATAAGTGATTTGCTTTTAAAAAAGTGAATGGAGATACCTGACCCAGGACTAACACCACTTCACTTCGATTTTCTGGCTGACCAGAAAACATTTTGGTGGTTTCAACTACTCATCTGTCACAGGAGAAGCAGCTGCAGTACAGCGTGCCTCCAAATACAAAGGCAACAGAGAGCAACTGGTTGGTCTGCTAGAGATGAGCAAGGCATGCTGCTTCTTGGTAAACAGACTGCATTTTTACTCTAATAAAAACCCTGATTTTAAAAATAAATCTATACCGGGAATCATATGAGCGTAACTGATCTTTTCCTGGTGTCATGTGTTTTCTAAGAGGCAAGAAGTTGTTTTTAAGGGTGTTGTTTGCTCCATTTTGTAGTTTACAAAACTTTAAAGCAGTAGCATGAAGATTTCATATGGCGTGAAGATTTTCCCTAAGTATTTAAAGGTGACATCTTGATAAAGTACATAGCTGGCCATTATGAGGGATAATCTTGTTTTGGCAGACCACGAGGGGATGAGTTTTTCCTTACATTGTTAAATTATTTTTAGGCGCTTCTTTAAGAACCACCTTGAGCTGCATGGACAACTACCAAAGTACTGAGCTAAGTTACAACCGTAACAGCAATGCCATGTTCAGCATTAAACAGAGGCAGTAGTACAGAATCTGCAGGTTTTGCCTATGCACTTTGTCTTCTCACAACCTAAGAAACAAGATCCTAAGACAACTTACAGAAGTTCACAAGAGGCAGCAGAACAGGCAAAGCACCAAAAGAAGTCCCACATCCAATGCAAAACACTAAAGACCCAAAAGCATGAAAGCCATCAAATATTCATCTTGAGATAACCAAGCATTATCTCAGAAGAAACAACTGCATCCAAGGAATTAAAGAATAATCCCTACATGCTAAGTAGCATCTTCAAAAATAGAAACAAGATTCTGCTCAAATGAGCAGAATGAGATGTTTTAATGGCAGTGTACAAAATCAAGTAAGTTCCATGCGTTAATGATTATTTGCATGCGAAAGTTTGCTTTTGTCCTATCCCCTAGAACCAGATCAAGCTGATAAAAATAAACAATTCTGGTCTCTACAGACTTTTTCCTTTCCCTTGTTATTTTAAGGAATGGGACACAGAAGCACAAGTGAAATCGAATAAAAAAAA
>NW_010325695.1:245-5101 GCF_000700745.2 Antrostomus carolinensis | reverse complement strand
AGAAAATTCCATAAAATGGAAGGCAATGAGATTCCATGTTGATAACAGAGAATTATTTTCCATTAAATCCAAAAAGTTAAAAACAATGCTACAGCACTTCTTTAGGACTGAAGGATCTCACTATTTTGTGGACAAAAAGGGTACTAGCAGTTTACCAGCAGAGGCAGCATTTTGGTAGTATTAACTTCCAAGCTTCAGGGCTTAAACCAGAACTTAGTAAGAACAGAAGTCACAATAAACCCTGTCATGAAGCAGAAGATAATCTCAAGTTTGCTCAATGCAGGATTCTTACACACTCCTCTGAAAAACTTTATTGTTAAGGTGGTCCATGACAACAGCTGAAGAGGCTCACGGTGTATTTTGTCCAATATCATTCTTAGCCCACTTGGATTCTAAAGTAGCAGCAGGATCCAAGCATTTCTATTGAACTGCATGTAAGTTACACTCTCAGTTGTCAGTGTAATGCATGAGCAGGGTTCCAATACTTCTCACTCTAAGTAAAATGTCAGGACAAGATTTAAGTCTTACCCCTTTCTTTCCTGGAATAGCACACTCCCAGTTCATTAGATTCATTGTGCCATCTGGATTTTTTGTAGGTACTGCTACAAATCCCTGAATTAAGGCAAAAAGCCAAAGGGTGAGGATTTCAGAGAATGTACTTAGAATACTTCAAGACATATTTTATCTTTACAGTTATTTCTTTTTGCAGTACATTGGTTTAAGCATCTTTTTATTTAAAAAAAAAAAAATCGCATTAGGGTAAAGAAAGAAAAATCACAATCACAACACCAAAATAACTGCAGAGTCAGAAATTTGACAGTTCTCATACTTACAAATGGATGATCTTTTCTCCAGGCTTTTCTCTCCTGTGCAAGTCTGCTAAGAGCTATGCCAGACATATTCAGAGTCCCTCTAAAACAAAAATAATTGCTTTTAGTATAAACTTTTACTTAAAAGTGCAAAAAAACCCCGCATTATATTATCTGTTTATAAGCCCTGCTCACTCAGGAAATATTTTGCCCTCTGGTTTTCACTAGCCAAGACACACGTATTTGCACATGCTGCAGAACTTAACATAAGGAATAACATCAAGTTTCCCCATGTCAACAATCTCATAGTTACTGGACCTGACCAACATAATACTATCCCCACTTTGTGTTTTATATTGGAACCACATCTTAGAAATGACTGACAGTAACTTGACAACAGAAACACTGTTAGTAGTGGGAAAGGGGCTCAGACTTCCTACTTGTGTGACTGATAAGCACCTATCTGTCTCCTTACTACACCACAAAAGGTATGGCTTTCTTCTGTAGGCAAACACCTGTACTGCTCCTGTTTCTGGCAAAGAGGGGAATAAGAAATGTTATTTTTAGACTGTGAATTCACACTGAAAGCCAGTCCTCTACACAAAAGCAACACAGGCACAGAAGTAAAAAAAAATAAAAAATCACCTGTTTTGCAGCAATGCCACCATACAACTTCTAGACAGCAGCAGGAACAGACAGCAATACAGAACTGAGCTAAGAAGAGCCAGTGTCCTGCTCATTCCACAAGGCAGGTTTTTAATTCCAGTATAAACTGAATGATCTTTCTGCACCTTCACAGCCTCAGTAACAGCCAAGTATTGGTGACTGAGACTGCAGAAGATACACGTGAAGCATAGTTCACCAGTGCATATGATGCAGGAACAGTTCTAGACACAATGGTTGCAACAGAGTGGTGCTTCCAAATTCAGGGGAGAATTCTGCATTCACCCAGAACAGTAGACAAAGAGAGAGTTTATTTTTCATTGTCAAACTCTATCGCAACTTGGGTTTTCATTAGCCACATGGTCAAAAGACATTCCAATGAAGGTTTTCAACCCTCCTCCCTACTGCACTTCCTCCCATTTTAAACAAGAGCTGATATTCGGCAGTTGGAGAAGTCAAGCCAATTTGTTCTCAACCCCACACATAGCTATCAAGCCTTTACGACAGCCAGAAGTAGAATTCTTCCAACAAGCAAGCTCACAGTATTGATGAGTGTTACCACTCTATTAAAGCAAACATTTAAACACTGGTTAAGAATTATGCAAAATTCATGCTGTATTAATATGCAGATTAGTTGTTAGAGCATTGCAGCCTACTACTGTAACCATATGAATTGTAGCTCACAAAGATCCTTGTTTTACAAATCTCACAGGCTCATGCTATGCTCCTTAGCATGTTCATGCTGAAAAGATTTACCAAGCACTGACCTATTTAATGTAAGAAATTTAAGACATGTTCATCTGCTATACCCTTTCAAGATAAGAAGGCAGCACACTTCCAACTTAAGTATTTACACATCATCAAAAGTGGCTTAGTAGTGCTGACACCTTAACCAGAAGCCTTTAAAAACACCAGGTTAAGTGTTTTATACAGTTCCTAGGGCAGATGGTATTTCAAATCCTTCCTTCCAGCTTTTTTTTCAAGTCAGTTTTGCATGGATGGCCATAATCCATAATTTCAACTTCAAACTAGCAATTAAATTCATGTCAGAGTTTTTAAAAAGGACCATTAACACTCACGCACACTAAAAAATTCCTGTATTCAGTCCAATATTTCTCTGGTACTCTCAACACATGCATCTGGGTTTTGGTTATAACAGAATACTTGCAGGACTTAGTCAACACAAACTGTACATACCACCTCAGATTTTAGTCCATTCACAAGCAGGCGATGTGGAGCTGCTGAAAAGATACCTCAGAACAAAAAACCTCTCTTTTAACCAAATCATACAGGGAGCAATTTTAAATATTTTGTGAGCCCATGCCCTTGCAACAGATGTAAATGAACTACTGAATAAACTGCAGAATTTCAGTTGTGCTGTTATTACCTGGTGGTCCACTGTAATAATATTAGCCTTCCCATAATAATTTGAGAAAATTATTTGTGCTTATAAACCATTCAAATATTAGATAGTTTAGTAACTCATCTACCTTTTCTGCCAAGAAACATATTATAGGGTGCTTTCAAATACATGAATTATATTTCCTGTGGTTAACAGCCAATTAATTACATACACCTCAAGGGAAATGCAAACTTCTCAGTGGGCACATAAAAAACATAGGTTCCTACATAACATTGCTAATCAAATAACTTTTCAACAGAAAAAGCCCAAGACTACACTATGCCCTAGCAAATTAAAGATTTTCCTATTTTCTATAAATACTTTTTCAAATCTTGAGGCATTTGTCTTAGTTAAGCACCAACAGACTACATAAAAAATTCAGGGTATATGAGAGACCACAGGCTTCATGTACCTGGTCTCCACAGGCTTCAGTTACCCTAATAAGGGCAGACAAGCATCTAAAACCTCATTACAAACTACTACCAAGAAGGGATTAGAGATAAACAAGACTGAAAGGTCACTTCAAAAATTAAGAACCTGTCATGTGAGCACCCCAGCAAAAGCAAATCAATCTATTAACAAATTTCCAATACATACTCTCTAGCAGCTCTTCAGTAAAAGAATTCAACTTTAGTTCTGCTGGAGCGTGACACAGGACAGAGACTGATCATCTCAGTATATATTTTGGACTCAGAATTTATGGACTAGGGGGAAAGAGCAAGATACTAACTAGGTACTAGACCTGTAGATGATATATTCTCACTGCTACTTTTATCTTCTTCAATAATTTATGTGCATGGTTTGGTTAGTTTCTCCCTCCCCCTCTTTAGAATAGTAGTTTGCCCAAATAACTGTATATTAAGTTTGGCTCTTGTAAGCTTTTGAAATACCTTGCAAATGCATGGCATCTCCATTAACCTGAAATAGTTAAAATTAAAAAAACAGCCAAACAAAAAACCTCAACCACCCCACACACCACCAAAACCACACATACAAGCAAAAACCCCAAACATCCCAGTTACTAGTTGTTGGGTGTTTTGGGGGGGGTTTGAGGTTTTTTTTTAATATCATAGAATGGTTAGTGTTAGAAGGGACCTTAAAAGATCATCTAGTTCCAGCCCCCCTGCCATGAACAGGGACACCTTCCACTGTACACTATCACACCTAATTTGTTTTCTTCACCTGAGAAATTTACTGCTAATAAACAGAACTGAAGTCCCAACATAGTTATGTGCTACATCACTGGAAAAAACCACAAGTTTTACACTGAAGTAAGTATACCAACCCTACCTTGCAGGGGCCACACAAGCCTGAAAGACCAGTCTTCAAGTTTGGTTTGGTTTTAATCCCCCCAAACACACCCCAGCATTATTAAGAGGTAGTAATGTTCCTTTTACTGCTATCAACTCATTAGAAAATTAACAGAAACTTCCAAATTTACTCAGTAGCTTGCCTCTGCTGCTGTTAATACTACCTATTTTGGAAAAAAGGACAAAACAAACCCAACACACTCATCATAGGTGTAAACTCTGCGTTCCACTACAGATCATCTTACCCATTTATACCCTCTGATGAGAAGGGGAGAAACTACTTCCAAACACAAAAAGCGAGTCTGCTAAGAAGAATTCCTATGCCACAGGAACAGCAATCACCCAATGACAAGTCTCTAAATACATCAATATACTCTTTAAGTCTCAAGAACTTTCAGTAACTCTTATCAATTCCCAACAACAGGGAAAAAAAAAAAATCGTTGATTGCTACCCTCACGTTTTTACTTTGCAGGTTAAATATTGACACAGGAAGAAATTAGTAGTTGGATTAGTGTGCCCCAAAACCATACGAACTTTACTTTTCAGAAGGGTAGAGGAAGCCAAGGGCTGAGGTTTAATCAAAGCACGCTAACTCTGGACTGAAAGTCTCCTCCTGCCTGCGGTACGAAAAAGGTAGAAAAGGCGGTACTAGCCGAACGGCCACCACAGTC
>NW_010325695.1:0-208 GCF_000700745.2 Antrostomus carolinensis | reverse complement strand
CCCGGACCAGCCGCGGCTGGGCCCAGCACTGCCTGCCTCCGCCGAAGGCCGTTGGTTTGGCGGGCCCCGCGAAAGGGCCAGAGCCAGCAACCGAGGCCTGCCCAGGGCATCCCGGCGCCCGCCCGCTGGCTCCCAAAAAAGTACTCGTCGGGGGGAGGGGACCGCTTCGCGCAGGCCCGGTGGTACCCAGACCTCCTCGGCGAACCCG
>NW_010325694.1:0-9314 GCF_000700745.2 Antrostomus carolinensis | reverse complement strand
GGCGCTCTGTAAGGAGACTTACAGGAGGAGCAAGTCTCCAACTACAGCTCTTCTCTTCTTCCTTGTGGAAGAGGTTGTTATGTGGCTGTAAGGCCTATGTGACCATGATGAGACCTCTGGTGTAGTTTGCCTATCATCCACATCCCCATTAGAGTGGCCATCTTCCAGAAGAGCCTCATATCTAATCTAAATCTCCTCCTGTGAGTGCAGTGTGTTGTAGGTCATCCATTTCTGATTGCCAGTAATTTTCTGGGACTGCACCGTGTAGTCTGGAGCTTGGGAGAAACTTGTTAGGCTGCAGAGAAGAGAGTCTGAGCCTCCTGCCCTTCCTTCTGTCCAAAGGAGAAGGTAACTGTCAGGCACATGTCACAGCAGAAGCCAACAGCAGCAAAACATAAAGTGCTCATATTGAAAAAATAATAGTATAAATTAACTGAATTATGAATGGGAAACTTAACTGAAAGTAACCAAACCCAGGTTTCCTGTCCTTTGTTTGTACAGCGTACAAACCCAAAGATGTGGGTGTTTCTTCTCCATGAGGATGGTGTCTGTAGACCAGAATTTGTCAGGTGTTGGCTCTGCAGTGCCTGGGAATCGTGAGCATGCAGTTTCTGCCCTTTATTTAGTAGGTCTGCGTGCTTGTAAGGGAGAGAACTGCATCAATGCATTCATGTGAGGAGGTGCAAAGAGGTGCTGGTTTTCAGGGGACTGGGGAGTGGGTACAATTCCAGACTCACAGCAGTGCTTGCTTGAAATGCATCATACACATCCTCTCCTGGGATGCAGATGCACCAAAATGGCTAAAGTGCAGGAGTCTCCCTGCCAGTCCAGCTTGCACCAGTCTAGTTCCATGGGCTCAAGTCAGAGCATTATGGTTCTCTGGTGCATGAGTACTAGTGACAGGTGGCTAATGCACTCCTCCTTATCTGTTTCCTGTCTTCTTGTAGATGCAAACCAAGGAGGCCTGTCAGGACCAGTCATTGATTTCCACCATAGTTGTCCCTATTCTGGAGACTGTAGCAGCTCTGCTAAGGCAAGGAGAAGGGATTCTCTTGAATCCACACCATGTGGCATTGGCATTCAGCATTCTTCTAACGGTCCCTCTGGATCATCTGAAGACTGAAGAGTATCGCAGTGTCTTCCTGGGAGTCCATGAAGTGCTCTTCTCGATCGTGCAGTGTCATCCAAAGGTACATCTGAGGGAGTGGGAGGAGGGGAAAAGGTAGAAAGAACCAACACAGAAGCCAGTGATGAGAGGGGTTTTTTTTGTTCAATAGTGATTTTGAAATAGTTTGTCCTTATAGTATGAAAGTGCTTTGTACCACTTGTAATTTAAAAGGCTGGGAGTCTCAAAATCACATCATTTCAGTTGCTCTCCTGCTTTTTTTTTTATGCCTGCATTGTTGGTCTTTGGCAGCAGATTGCTTATTAACATCTGAAGCTAGGTTAAAATCAAACTTTTCATTTTTTTATGATTGACTTCTAGAAGCAGAAATGGCTCAGGCTGCAGAACGTAATTCTCACTGGGGATCAAGATTCTGCAGTCCTTTGAAAACAGAGCTTAGACATGTGAGCAGTTGGTGACCTTCAAACATTGTACCATCCTGGTGTTCTTGTCAGCCTTCAGTCATGGGAAAGTGAAGATATGCCAGGACTTGCACAGGGTAGAGCTATTCCTACATGGAATATGTAGGCAGAGGTGGAAGGAAAAGGAAAAGAGCCTCATGCATTTGTATGAGCACTGAGAGTGAAGGTTGAAGATGAGGAAATGGCAAATTCTGAAAGCAAGGCAGTGCACAGGCTATTTTCACACAGTGAATCTGTTTGGCTACACAGGTTCTCTGCCAGCAAGAACAAATTCCCTAGACCTTAGGGTACTAAATCAAATGCTGCTTTGGAGAAATGAAGTAACTCTAATAGGATGTTTACTTGTTATTTATATTTGAATATGGCCAGGACAGCAGTCCTGCTTCAAGATTCTCATGTGCTAGATACTGTATGGATGCAGGATGACATCTGCTCCTGGCAGCTCTATAAGCTATATGATTTTCCTCACAGAAATTTATTTCCCTCAGACTATGGGGTGCTGTACCTCTACCCTCTCTGCTCCCTTTACTACATAATCTCAGATGTGTTTGCTTCATGTCTTTGCAGGTGCTGTTGAAAGCAGCACCATCATTTCTAAACAGTTTCCATCGTCTGGTTGTTTCTGTCATGCGTGAAGGACGTCAGAAGGGAGACAGAGGTACCTTATCTTTTGCACTTTTGCATTATATATACACACTGTAATTTTGTATATTCTAGAAGAGGAGATGCAGAACAAGGCAGTCTGACACCAGAAGCCAAGTCCTCAAAACCTAGCTGTGGCATTGAAACTGCTAGCTCTGTCTGTCCTTTATGTAAAATTGAGGATGAGCTTTGTAGCATCATGAGGCTTGTGAAGATAACAGGGGCTCCTATGGAGCTGCATGCAGACAGCACTGCTTTAGGTGAATAAGGTATTCTTCACTGACTGGCTGGCAAGTAGACAGGAACTGGTAAGGCTTGCTGTGCCAAATTCCTGTTCTTCCTATCAACCTCTGTTCCTGAAAGTGTGGTGGCTGTGAACTCTGGTGATACATGCTAATATGCCTGAGTTATAGCCCCAAATCAATCCCACTAAATGGAGCTTCTTGAAACTGGAACTATGTTTACTACAGACCTGAATTGTCACCATTCCATGCTAAACATAAAGCCAGAACATTACACATATCTGAAGCATCAGTTGGGATTAGATGATATGTCTGTGTAGTCAAGGATATGGAATTAGTGTAGTTAAATATCTCAAAAGGAAGGGAAAAAAAAAAAAAGGACTTCTTACTGGAAGTTATTAAAGAATTTGCATTGTCAAAGTAGCCAAGTCAAAGGTGTTCACAGTGATTAAGGCAATCATCCTGTGCTTTATGCTGGCCAGGACATAAATACCCTGTCATTAATGGTGGTGACTTTTTGAGACAAGTTGACAAAGGTTTCTGTCCTGGTTTCTTACTATGCTGTTTCTAAGAGATGTCTTCTGATTCTGTCTTCTGTAGGTAGAGAATATAATTTTCCTGGCTCCTTGTTCTCTCCTCCATAGTGTTAGTTGTGACTAAATCATGGATGGAACCATAGCTGCTGCTTTTAGCACTTCAGCATCTGTAACAAGCACTTTTTGCCTTGCAGTGCATGTGAGGTTGGAAGCAATGTGCTCTTACAAAATAACCATTGTAAGAGATGCGTATGGTGCTTTGTAGGGGTGTGGGGGGGGCTCTCAGCTGTGGCTTGATAAGAAAATAAGATAAAATGGGCAAGTTGGTGTTGGCTTCATCTTGTTCAAGAATCATGGAAGATTAGGTGATTCTTTATTTTGTTTTTTTTTTTTCCTAGTATTTTTAAGCCTTAAATGCCAGGGTGTAACCCACTTTCTGTTTCAGGCAACACAGATGAGTTTGAAGTTATACTGAAGTGTGCACACTTGGTGGAACGGATGTATACTCATATCGCTGCAGAAATGGAGGACTTCACTGTGTTTTCTGCTTTCATTGCGGCTCAGTATGTGACTGAATTGCAGAAGGTAACATGTTCTCTTCCATTTGGAAAGCACCATGGTGTTGTGCTGGCTTTGGAGTTTCTGTTCCAAAGGCAATTGGGTTAAGTTTTGTAAAATCTGTGGAGTTATAAAAGTTGCTGTGCCTCATAGGACTACAGGTTTCATCCAGACTCCCTGTTATTTTTGAGCAAGAGTTCCTGAGAATCTTTCTTACTCAGCTCTTGAAAACTTTCTGAAGGTGTGTGCTGTGGTTTTTTTTTAAGGCAAAACAATAAAGTGCCTATTTACAGAACTGCTTTGCTTTTCTGTCATGTTGGATGTTGCTTTTTCTTCATGTAGTATTTAGATTCTTCTCCCAGATAGTCTCAGTTGCCCAGGACTGATAGCAGTTAGGGCCCCATCTGTCAAAGTAATAGAGAAAAATTCGCCTGGAAAATATCTTTTAATTTGGTCTAAGTGAGTAAGTGAATGGAAAAAGTGTTATCAAGCCAGAGAATTGTTTCGCTTTTCAGTAATTCTCCTTCTGTAACAAAGATACCATCCTGATCCTTACTGAAAACAACTGCTCCCGTTGTTATGGATGCCAGAGCCAGGTCAGTGGCTTCTCACATCCAGACCTAAGTTCAAATTGTCATTCTATTCAGCCTAATGTATTTAGATTGCACCAGGGTTTGAATGCTGCTTGTGTTGCAGGTACCTGCATATTGATTATTTGTGGCTCTGGCCTGGGCATGGGCTGAAATACAGAAAGGAATTTCAGTCTTCATTTTAGGCTCTCTTACTACAAAAATATCCTAACTGGTGCTGTGTTTCTGAAGGATTATGCTGTAACAAGTCTGACTAAGCATGAAGGTTATTACAGAGCTTAAACTCAGCTGCCTTCTCTGTTGACTGGCTTTTTTCCAAGGTTTGGGAGCAGAACAATGGGATATGTCAGGTTTTAGCCATGTTAGGTAGCATTGCCAGTAAGTTGGATGTTGTTTATATAGTAAACATAGTAGTTCAGCAAATACTAGGGACAAATTACTGTTAAGACTACTTCTGCTCTGTTTAACTGTCTCTGAACTCTGAAATCTGCTCATTGCTGAATGTTGGTCAGAAAGCCTGACTTGAATTGTCAAATGACCTTTTCAAGTTGAAAGGACACTTACCTCAGTATAAGCAGGAGTACAAAGTCTCATGAGACTTCTAGGAAAGTTTTGTGCAATACTTTAACTGGAAAATGGAAAGTGATGGATGATAGCTGAAACCACAGATCAGTAATGTATGCATGGAACCTTTGGGCGTGGAAAGAGGAATTGGTGTAGTGAGCCACCAGACACTGTGACAAAGGGCTGTTTTCTGTCTGACAGAATAGATAGATCACAAGTAGGTGATGATTTATTTGCTCATTAGATTGGTGAGAACTGATGTGTATCAGAGGAGTGGGAGGCCTCAGCATGCCTGTCTTAAGGGGGCACATACACATCTTTTCATCTTGCTCTGCAGAGGGAGAGAAAAACTCCTTTAACCATTCATCTCTTCTGAGTCCAGATCAGTGGCTTTCAGCCTGTGATCTGAAGACCCTGGGGTTCTGTCAAAGGTAACTGAGAAAACCATGTTGGTAGATTGAAGTCTTTATATGGGCATCTGCACACTTACTGGAACCCTTTTAAGGGTCTGAAAACTAAAACTGATGACAGCTACTGGCCTGAACAGGCGCTTACTCATAAAGTAGCTGTGTAATGGTTCCCTCAGTACTTCCTCTTCATACCAGGAAATAAAATATCCTTGTAAATTATTTTGTGTTAATCCAGAAAAATTCCTTGCTGGAGTGGTGGCATCTATAGCCTCTTTCATAGTTTTGACAGTGCTTTTCCCTTGTTGTCGATGAGCTGTTGCTTAATTCAGCAATAGTGAAATACCTCTTCACACATTTAATGTCTCACATCGAGAGCTCTGGAATGCTTGACAAATTGGTTGTGCTAACTATATAGACCATAAAACACTTACAAGCATAATTAACTGCCAGGCAGTCGTGGCAGCTGTTGAAGTTTTTGGTTCTGCTTCCCATAGCGTTATTGGAAGGTGTTTAGAGGAAACTGCGCTGTGAAGCTGGAACGGCTCAAATAAGGCATGGCTCCAGATCAATCTGTGATGTGAGGGTTGCAGTTCCATTAACTGCAGCTCTGAAGTGTCTACTTACCCCAAGTGGGACATCTGGTCCATCTTGTCAATAGCTGTGGGTTTTCCTCTCCTCATTCTCTGCAGTCGTTTCTTGGCCCTAGGAAGGGAGAGGCCAGCCCAGTGCATTCACTGGGAGTTGTGATACTCAACTAGTACTTTAGTGCATGGTGCAGGGAGAAATAACATGTTATAAAACTGCTCAACTGACATAGAGGGGAAAAAATGACAAACTTCTGGACATGCAAACTCTTCAGGGTCACAGATCCAAAGAAAGACTTATATGCCTTAGTGCCTGCTGTATGTTTTTTCCCAGCTATGTTAGCAGGTCACAATAATAAAATATAAACAGCTAATAAAATATATTAGCTGTTTTACATTTAGGGCAGAAAGAGAGCAGGAGCCTGTCACAGTGATTAGGAGTGCACTTCATTAGTGGAAAGTTTATTAGTTGCCTCAGGAAGAAAGAAGTCTGAATTTTAATGACAGCTTTTTATGTAATTTTCATTAGGCCTGAAGAGCAGAGGCTTAGGTCTGGAGGCATAAAGCTAATTTTGGGATTCAGCAAAGATAAGGCAGAACCAATGTGATTATGGCAGAGGCCAGCACCACCTCAGGCACTGAAGTATTTAGCAAGTGATTTGTGAGCACAGGACAAATTTCAGTTAGCCTGGGGCACCAGAGGACTCCAGAGTCAGCACTGATGTTCCTGGTTGTAATGTTGGTTCTGCTGGTAGTGGGGTTGAGCAGGGGTTACAATGGCAGGAGCAGGGCATGGGGTCCTGAGTCATTCATTGTATTCCTTCAACTTTCTATGTGACTTCAGACAAGGTACCTGATTGCTGAGGTTAAAAACAAAATCAAGGAAATGCACATCTCTTGAGTTTTTTGAAGCCTTCTTTTATTAAGGCTTACCTGTTGAAGTCCTCAGGTGCAAATTGTTAGATAAATACCAAGTTGTTAAGTGACAAGTTAAAATTGATTGACTACCCACTGTAAATGATAGAGTAGCCTTAAGGAAGTGCTCATTTGAAACTGAGACTCAGTAGCATAACAGCTGGTATGGCACACACAGAATCTACTGGAATGTGTAATCCAGGGCAAGTATTTTAGAGTTTTTTAATTACAGTTTTTCTGTTGAGGAGTTTTCATATGATTCCAAGATGATCAATGTCTTTGCCTCTGCAGCAGTGTGTATAGCAGTACTCTCGTGCATTTTATTTCAGGTGGCACACTTGTTCTGCAGAACACGTTTGCAAAAATCAGGAAAGTACTGCACAAATCAAAATCTTGGATTTTATCTAATGGGCTGTTCCAGATGGTCTGATGCACTGGATAACATATTGTCAGCTTTTAATGTATATTGACTGTTGAAAGGGTGTTTTCTTGGCTTTTTGTCTTCAAGTTTAATGTACTTTTGTTCTTCCCATAGGTGACACTGCACCCGGCTGTGAAGAAACATCTCACAGAAGGGATATATCACATCCTTGACCTTTGCATTGAACGGGACATAAAGTTCTTAAATATGTCTCTACCAGCAGGTGTAAGGGAGGTCTTTAAGGATCTGTATAATGATTACAACCACTACCACAAAGCAAAAAAACACGGGGAGGAAAAGTATACTGCGTGATGAATCCTGTCTGGTGCTGCACGATGAGTTATGAATTGATCCTGCAGTGCTCAGAAAATCCTCAGTTGCTGTTTGGTTTGGAATACTAGTAAGATAAAATCTGAAAGTGTCCTCTAAACAGGGATTGCATCTGTCTCTATACAGCCAGCCTGCATCATGGGGAAAAGGGGAAGAGGAAGGGAGGATGTGCTGTTAGGTCTGGTCCTGCTGTGTGCCACAAACGGCAGGAACTGCGGCACCTGCGCTGGCTCTCGGTGAACTCGCTCGGAGCCCGGGGGCGCTGGCTGCAGTCTGGCAGCAGGTGTCAGGCCTCAGCACTTCATGGTGCTTCTCTGTGGAAGCAATAGTCTGGTGTAGAAGCCAGTGAGGGTTACAACTCCTGCTCTCGCTTACCTGGTAAGCAGAATGAAAGCAGCTAAAGTGCTTATTTTTGTACCCTGTTATTTTACGTTTTGTTACTGAAGAAATTTGTGAATGTTACACGGCTGTGTGGTAGGCTACTGTGCAAAACTGTGGAAATACAGTAAAGGATTTGAAAGTTTGTATCTCTTTGCTTGATTGGTTTTGCTCTTCTGTCCAGCCCTGGGCAATCTGGTCTGACCTATTGAATTTCCTTCCAAACTGAATTATCCTGTGATCTCATGATAATCAGAAAGACTGACTACTTAGAGCCCTGGTCAATGTACTGTCATTAAGCAATTACACTTAGTCATCTGAGCTGTGGTTGCTCTCAGTATACATCTTTAGTTTGTGGCAAATGCTAAGTACCAAGACCTTTCTGAGACCTTTTTGGTCTAAGCTGAGCCTTGTTGCTTTGCATTCGTTCTAGGTTAAGAGCAAGCCTTACTGCAACTCAGCTGATGGTAATTCAATAAGCTGTAAATTAATCACACTTGAGCCTGTAAGAAACTTTATCAGGTAGTTACCTTTCTTCAGCTAAACTACAGAGGTTTATTTTCTTGAAAATGATAGAGACAAAAGATCCAAACTTTTACATAAGTGGTAAAACTTGGCACATGTATGCAGTTAGTAGTGAGGACTCAATACTCTCACATGATTATCTGCTTTAATCTACAGATAGAGGGTGGGCAGAGGAAGACTGGCACATGGATAACCACTTCTGCTGGGTCCATCTGCCTCATAGCAAGGTCCAAAGGATGAAGTTTGGTTGGGGCAGGAGACTCCACACGGCACAGACAAGGGAGGGGAGCAGAGCTGTGGGGGAGCTGAGGCAGGTGGAGATGGACCTTGAGGCAGGCAGGGCAGAGACATGGCATGACAGCTGCCGTCTGACCTAAAGCCCTTCCTGTCCTGGAGAGAAAGCTTTGGTACTGTGCAAACACTGTTCAGAAGGAGCCACAACAGTGGTGTGTTATCAACACTGTTGTAGCCACAAATGCAAAGCACAGCACCATATGGGCTGCTGTGGAGCAAGTTAACTCCATCCAGGCTGGACCCTGTACCCCACTGTGCCATTTCTGTATTTTATTTCAAAGGTGAAAAGCTGATGTGGGCCAGCCTTGGGAAGGGCAATTGCAATTGCTGTTTCCCCACCAGGCTGTGTGACACTGAAGTGCCTGGTAGGTCCTAGAAGGGAAACATGTATGAGCTGGGTGCAGCCAAATGGGCAGCAGAGGGAGGAGGTCTCCAGGGTGAAGACAATTAATACACTAGCAAAACAAAGGAAGGTTCTGAGTGTTGGGAGGGGATCTAGAAAGAACAGTGAAAAAAGGGAGAGGTAGGTCTGGAGCAAGGGAGGAGGGAAGTGAGGTAGCATCTCTTGTGTGTAAGTGTCAAGGCTCCCCTGATGTAGCCATATGGTTGCAAACCACACACATAGCTCAAAAGCTTCTGAGTGTAGACCACATAGTAAATAACATCTTACTTATCACTTTAAAGGACGTAAACTACTTGAGTTGATATCACTTTTATTTCTTTGATATCACTTTTAAT
>NW_010325693.1:28400-114770 GCF_000700745.2 Antrostomus carolinensis | reverse complement strand
ACTGGATGATCTTTAAGGTCCCTTCCAACCCAAACCATTCTGTGATTCTATGAAAATACTGATTAAATAGCACACAGGAGTGAAGGTCCTTTGGAGAGGGGAGTCTGTTGAGCTATAGCAGCATCTCTGGGGAAGTGGGACAGGCCTGCTGCTTGTGGCGTTTTATGTTGTGTCAGCCCCTAAGTGGGGAAGGCACTTCTCTGGTGCTTCTTGTCTTCTCTCCCTCTTTAGCTGCACAATCTTTTTGCTGTGTTAACCTTACACATGAAGAAAGTAATGAGTGCTGGGACTTTGACGAGATGGCACTGGAAATTATCCACTGGGTACCACATCCCACGGGTTTTTGTAACCTTGTTTGCTTTCTTGTCTTAACAGGGGGAAGGGAAGTAAATGTTGAACCACTCTCTGTACTTATCACAGATGGTAGACTGAATAGTTTGCACGTCTGTTTGTCTCTCTCTGGCACTAGACATAATGGTTCTGTGAAGCTTTCCTGTTCATGAGACACTTCAGAATAGCGTCCCAATGAAAGGTGTGATTTTTGACTGCATTGCTCTTTGGCCTTAGAATAAATTTATTTAATAATGTAATTATTTGTAAGTAGGAAGCATGCTCTTGTACCCTTCAGTCTGCATATTGTTTTTAGAGGTTTCCCTTTGCTGTCCCATTCTTTCCTGGAATAATAATGTGGCAACAGTCGGACATAAGCAACCTTGCTGTACGTGCCTTTTGAAAGAGGATGTGGACTGCAAAGAAACTCTGTCTGCCATATGTGTTTTACTGCATTTAAGCTTGATCCTTCTCAATATCAGAATTCTGAAGATGCTATAGCATATTTTGATCTCACTTCACTTATTCAAGCAGATAATATTTATGTGTGTGCAGGCTGCCTGTTCCTTGTAGAGCCTGAACCTGGTAGAGGCAAGGGAACATCCTTTCTCTCAGTATTGATGGAGAGAGTGCTACAGGTAAAGGGTTGCACTTCTCAAACTGCGTAATTTTGAAAATACTTGTGAGAAACAGCTGAGGCTCTTCTGGGTGGAGGACCTGTCATAGAACCGTTCCCTGGTTCCCACCATTTGATGTCAAATGCATGTACAGCACAATACTGTGGGGCTCAGTGAGGGCAAGTCATGTGCCATGTGCTGATCCTGGAGCCCCTTCTGCAGGGCAGACTTCTGTGCATGTCAGCAACAGCTCATTTTAGGTTCACATGAATGGGGGCAACAGTGATGTGGTTGAAAAGTCCTTTTGAGGGTTAAATGGGAGTGCTGAAGAAAGCAATGCATTCCTTCATCTGCTTCCCTTTTGCTTAAGTTTTATCTCTTCACAGCTTGGATTTCTCTCTTTTTTATGGAAGTGCTAGTGCAGGGAATTGGGTCATGGATGACAGATTTGAGTGATGGCCACAATACTTGCAGCTTTCAGAACACAATATGAGGCCCATCTCTTGGCTTAGCCTCACCCTCAAGGGTGATAGGGAAACAAGACTTAAACAGTTTCTCCCACTCTTCCTCAAGAAGTATTCCCTTTTATCCATAGAGGTTGGAGAGCCTAGCAACTATCTGTCTGTTTTATTTTCCTTAAGATGCTGTGATACCATGGTGATGAGTTATTAATAAAACTCCAGGCAGATGGAGAGAGCTTTTAACTGAGTAACTTCTTGGTTTGGGTTTGTTGCCTTCCCCCCGCTTACCATGCATCTGAGAATAACCATATATGAACAAATGTCATGATTTGGTCTGTGGGGCAGAGTAGCTGAGCATTTAGCACCAAAATACAACTTAATCTGCAAATAAATCAGAGCAGACTTTTTGCTTAAATGTCAAAATACCACCATGTTTATGGGTGAGCAAATAATTGTAAAGCACTGCATGCATTATTTTAAATATATGAATATAATAAATTAGATCTGAGATTTTTTTCTGATTTGTTACATTTCTGAACATATTATGAGCTATTGTAAGTGCAGTAACAAGAGTTTCCCATACAGCACAGTGCTCTGTTTCAATGGTACCGACTCAAAAATCTGTAAGTCTTTATACTAATGTGCAGTAATCTCTATAACAGTGGCACTAATCCCCTCTTCTAATATGGAACTTGAATTTAAAAAATAATAATTGTGAAATGTAGCTTTAAAGCAGCTTTGGGGAATTATAAATTTGTAAACTCTCCATCAGTCATCTATACCAATAGGAATGTCTTTATAATAACAAAGCAAAGGGGTAGTCACTTTTAGGAAAAGCAGTGAAGCCTTGGGGTTTTTGCTTTTTTTTTCCTTTGTTAAAGTGCGAATGGTATTAATTGCATAACACAAGCAGCAAGAGGTTGGTTACAAATGATGTAAAACTGTTATGTTGTCCTACCCAAAGGATGCACACTGTCTCTTGTCCAATTTTAGTGTCCTGCAGTCAGTTTACAGTGTGCATAAGCTACTGTTAAAGGTTTGGGGTGATAATGTCTTAACATGGCAACATTACAAGCTTCCTGAAATTCTCATTTATCAACTGTTCAGATGCTGATGGAAAATAAGCAGACCTCTCCACAAATGTTGAAAGCTGGACAGAAAATTTCTTTTTAATAATTGCATTATTAATTTCATATGATTGTAGGTATTGAAAGAATAGGCCCTTAAAAGTCTGCAAATGATTTGACTTCCAAAAAAGTTTGTTTCCCGTTTTGTGGCTTTGAGCAGGAATTGGATCGTGGTTATGAAGATCCCCAAGTAAACACATAAGACGTGCATTTGTGATGTCTGTAACACCCAGTGACACAGGTAATGCTGCCACCCCTTACACTTTACATGTGTTGTGAAGGGGGAGTGGCTGTGGCCAGTATTTCCTTGGAATGAGGTATGTCCCTGGTTATAAGTCTGTAGCTAATACCTTGTGGGGGACGTTCCAGGCAGTCACCTACTTAGCGTGGAGACAGCATCTAGGTCATATTGGATTTCTCAATCCCATTGAAATTTTGTGGGATTAAATGTGTAACTCATGTAGGATATTCTGAAAACATTACCCATTATACATAACCTTATTTCCTCTTTATTCTCCACTATGATAATCCATGTCCTTTAAATGGAATTTATTTTCTCTATAATCCAAGAATTGCCTTAAAAATACTATAGAAAGATCAAAGCACACTGAAGAACGGAGAGCAAAGTTTACATGACCTCTTAACTGAGGTATTTGTAAAATATAGGTGAAGTGTCAAGAACTGCTGTGACATTTTATTCCCTATGGGGATGTAAGTGATTTTTGTAAAGCATTCCAGCACAGTGAAACAACCAACCATCTTTCTGCTGTGTGCGTGAGGTACTTTTTTTTTTTTCCCTGCCAAGAATGCTTCTTCCAAATGGAAGTTATTGGTTTTTTTTTCATTTTGGGGGTGGTTGTTGGGATTTGTTTGTTTGTTTTCAGCATAAAAAAACAAAGAAACAAAACAAGAAGTTCCATCTGGAAAACACACTATTATTTTCTAAAGTAGCCTTTTTAGTAGAAAGATGTAGGAAAAGGGACATTTTTGATGAAGCAATGGGGGAAGAAGTGTATTGCATGAAAATGTTTTGCTTTAATTTGGAACAATAACGCCCTTATGCTTTTGAGATTTCACCAACTCACTGGATAAAATGCCTCCGACTTAATAGCCATCGCCCTTTGAAGAAACTTTATCTCTGAGAAAACTTTTGTCTAGCTTTAACCTCAGCTGTGGCCTTGCTGCTTTTGGATCTGGCTGCACTGTGGTAAAGAAATGGCAATGAGCTAATAAAATGTGCAGTTTTCTTGTCTGTGTTTCAGGTTGGAGTTCTCATAGGTGTTGGGCTGGGCTCTGTTCCCCATGCATGGTCTCCTGCAGAGTTGTGTTGCGTTGCAACTCCACTCTCTGTGTTTTATTCTAGAGAACCACACTGGAATGTAGTTTTATCATAGGAAAAGGGAAAACATTTCTCTCAGCAGCCAGCAAATAGTACTTGTGGGTTTTAGGAGTATACAAGAGGGCTCTGTTGCTGCTGTTCATTATTTTTATTTGTGCAGTGCCTAGGGGCTTCACTTCTGAGCCCTGATGTTAAACAAGGTGCTTTATGCAAAGGGCAGAAAGATTATTTCTTCTTTAGAGAGTCTGATTCTGTAGTGCAGTGTAAAGATGTGCAGAAATACCTCACCTAGTTTTGAGTGAGCTTACCTGGCCACTGGGACCATAAGCGTGCTAGTGCTGTATGTTAATGCTTGTGTGTTGCATTTGTGTAGATGTGCTACAAACTGATGCCTGATTCGGGGATTTACGGTGCTGTATTGGGCTGTGCAAATACCCTTAGAGAGAGGACAGTGGAGTACAAGAGATGACAGAAAGACACAGACATGCAGTGGAGTTTAAAGGCACAGCAAGAGGTAAAACAAGCTTGGGTTAGGGTTATGACAGTGGCATTTCCTATGGAATTAGACATAGGATTTTTCTTTCCTTGAAGTAAATGCCTTTAGGAGCAGCCGTAAACCTGGCAAATCAGGAAGTAAAGAATGACTTGAGGAGGTCAGGCATCATACCCAAGAATCAAAGGACAGAGCTGAACAGCATGTGGCTGAGGAGTTCTTCCCATGTCATCTTAACAATGTGGATTTGGTGTACAGGTAGTGGCAGGCACCCTCTGGAAAAACAGGTTGTGATAAGAGTTGGGATATTTTTTTCCTACAGCTCATTATTTCTCTAGTTTACAAATTGCTTCACCATATTTGGGATCCTGGACACTTACTGCCTGATAAGGAAAAGTTGTTACTATTTATAATTTGGGATTTTATTACTCAGGCTGCTGTGATGTCTTAAGTGCTTCTGTAATAAAGAAGTTAATATGGAATAGTATGAACTAATTCATATAGTTCATTATGGTATAATTAATAAACTAGATAATGTAAAACTAGTGAGGAAATTGCAATACAGATACATTGTATATCTGCTTTACAGGCTGTATTTTGCACTGTTAATTTTAAATTTCTGTTTAAGGAACCAGAAAACTTATCAACTGTGTGATAGGAAGTGGCTTAATTAAAAGTGTCCTCTAGAACAGGCGATAATGCTAATGAAGTTTCAGTGCTAGTGCACATACACAAATTAACTTTCAAGGTCGTGAAGGAAGCATTAGTTTGATAGAAACTTCAGGCAGCTTTCCTAAAGGTTTACTTTGGACTGCACTAGAGTGATGTTAACTGCATGTAGGATGGGGTGGGTGTACTTTTGTGTCCTAGCCATCTCTTCCATCACTTACTGTGAAGTTTGTAAAAGCTGCGTGATTCCTTCCCCTAGGGCTGTTGATTTCTTTTACAAAGAGCAGAAACTGTACTACCTTCATGTCTTACCTTGTTCTGGTGGCCAGCGAATTCCAGATTCAAACCTTTCTTTAATTTTCACCAATATGACATAAACGGACCTTGCACATAAAAGAGCAAGCCATTGCATATGGCTCCTGGTACCAAGAGTATTACAGTAACAGAAATGCCCTGGTCATAAATTTATGTGAATGGTAACCATGTGTCTCTGAATGCCTCCTGTTTCTCATTCGAGTTAAATGTTACTCTATCAGTACTTGCCAGATACCTTGCACTCTCATGTCTCCACAATATTTTAAGCCTTTTGATGCCTTGCAGTTTTTGAGGTAGTCGTATTATTTTTAAGATCCTTAAATTAGGTCATAACAAAAATATTTCTATCTAATCTGTTTCCCTGTGTTCAGACTGTTTGGTGTACTGGAGCATGTAATAAAGCAGAGAGATTCAAATGGCTTACTTCAGTATAAGAAGAAAATGTTATGAAAATCACAAGTTTCCTTTAAAAATGAAGCCTTTTCAACTGACTGCAATGTGATGGGAGTGGCAGTGAATGATTAAACTTCCTTGCAGGGGGTAGGATTTGTAGGATACAGAGCTAGTGAGTCACTATTTCCAATTTTTGACCAAAAAAAGAAAGGAAAAAGAAAAGAAAAAGACACAGTTTGATTCCTATAGCTGATGACTACTGTGTGTCTCCAGATGCTTTTGGAATCCTGAAGCCATCCAGTTGTCGCCGCTCACAGAGGGAATGCAGGGCTTGTGCAGTTTTTTTAAATCACACAGATTGTCATCTGTTGTTCATCTCATTTCCTCTTGGCCAAAAATACGAGCACACCTCCCTTAGTGCTTGTGGCTGTCCTCTTGTACATGGTGAGGATCCTGCTCAGGTGAGTGAGAGCACACAGCAGTTCCTCATCACTTTTGCTCAAGGCTCCAGTCACACTGAGGGCAGACAATATTCACAGCTCAGAATCCACGTATGAGCTTTTGAGACACTGCGTTTTCCTAGGGTGACTCTCCATTTAGCATCATCCATGCCCTGCCTGTTTAGCTAACAACTTTTGCTCCTAGTTAGGTTCTTCTGACTTCTTTTTCAAGTTGGATTTATTTAAAACAATGGGTAGGTGAGAGCCTAGAGCTCCTAGGTAAAGATCTTGTTAGGAGGCAGTGAACTGATGAAGCATTTTGTCTGGATCCTGTTTATTTCAGAATAAGCAGAGCTTTCTCAAAGCCTGACTGTACTCAACAGCTATTAAAAGCACTCATTAGTTTGTTGTTTGTTGTTTTTTTTTCTTAAAAGGAAAAAAAAAAAGATCTTCTGGAATCACATAATCTTCTGAAATGTCTCAAAAGTATTCAAATGCTGGCAACCAGCATAAAGCCTTTGCTGATCCTAATCTCCAGAATGCACCAGGCATCATTGCCGAGCTATTTTCAGTCAATTCTGCATACTGCACATCTAAAACTGGCGTAGAACTATCTCAACGCTGCTTTGCTTTCCAACTCCAACTGCTGCAACAGCCCTGTCCCCCTATCTTTTTTTACCCTTTTCAGATATTTAGAATAAAATTAAACATTTGAACCGTAGGGTTTTGGGGGATTTTTTTAAGGTTGCAATATTCTTCCTGCTGGAGAAGCCTGCTGTTTTTATTGGCAGGCATTTGACTCCTATCTTTTCTGATCTTTTACTTAAATAAGCAGCTGCTTCAATAACATATTCATAATCCTCATATACCTGTCAAGTTTTTAGAACAAACCTGAATAGGTTTCTGTAAGCTTTTGTGGGATTTAATCCCAGAGTTGATCTCCCATGGGCTATACAGTTCCATATTGCCATGTGTCTCTGTCATCTTCATTGCCATTAAGATGCAAGACTTCATGTCATCCTCTGTCCCTTTTTTTTTTCCTGCGTTACTTTTCTCACTTCTCCAAATTCCAAACTTTGCCAGTCTTTACTCTTGTTTGTACTTTAATTTCTTGGTGATGGGTTGTCACTGGTAGCCGTTTGCCCTATGATGGTTTTTACCTTCTGATTTAAAAGCAAGCTGATTTCCCTGATGCTGCTGGTGAACTACAGGTTTCTTTCTCTCTCTGTCTCAAAAAAAAAAAGGTGTTTAAATATGAACTGAGGCCTCTACAGCTTCATTCTAGAGAACAAGCAAAGGTTACAGTAGTTGAGCTGTCATTTATGCCAGTAGTCCTTTAATTTTGTGTCATTTGCTGTGGCATCTAATAGGTGAAGGTATCTCTTCAGTATTGTGGGTAGAAAGAGGAGGAAAGTCTATTGTAATTTTTTTATTTTTAAGGAAAAATAAGCAAAGGTCTGTGTTTAGGAAAAAGGGGAAGAGAGAAAGAGAGCAGTGACTTTGGCAGACAGTGTTCCCAGAAGCTGAATTTGGAGAAATTAATTGAGACAAAGTCAGTTGGCCTGTCCTCATCATTTTCTGCACAAATTTTGTTCTTGTGTTTCTCTAAAAAAATTCTTTTGTTGAATTTAGGTGAAGATTTGGTCTCATATCATTTCTTTTTAATCCCTCTGCCAGCTTTTTTTAATATGAACCCAGAGAATCAGGACATTCTAGGATTGCTGTTCTGTCACCTGGTTCACATTAGACTTCTTGCATCACTTAAATAGGTTTCTATGGTTTTCCTACTATAGCTGCATTTGAGTGCTTTTAAAATATTTTTTTAATTGGATATGATAATATTTGAGGCAATATATTGGCTAATTGTTTAAATCTGCATTTAGACAATTGGTAAAATGAATGCTATTTGTGTTATGTAATATTATAAACCACACACACACTATGGTCTCTTCTGTAATTATGAAACAATTAAAATTACAAAAAGTCCACTTCTTGACACCAAATTTTAATGAGTTTATGCTTGAGTTGCATCATAGCAGCTCAGGAGCAAGCTATTAGGACATTTTCATCCCTTTTAAACTACAATGAATGCCTGCATAGGAGTTGAAAACATATTCCTTCAGTCTATGGAGTTAAACTGCTCCTAAGTTCAGTTGCCGTACTTCTAAAATGGCAGCGACGTGTAGTCTTCAGAAGGTAGAACAGCGCAGAAGTTCACTGGCACATTTTCAGCCCACATGATAGAAAAGTTTAGAATATCTTTCCTATGTAGTTGAATAGCTCTCTCATTCCTATGCAGACCAAGATTTTACATCAGAAAATAAGATTCACCAATATGCTACATATTTGACCGTGTACCACATCATCCACAGTATAAATTAGCTGGTTTTAATTCACTTCAGTTCAACATTTTAATTATATGTTAAAACACAAACAGCTACCGACCCAAATAACTCTCTTCACAGATTGCTGCTTTTTTCCTTTTTAGATGATGGAAACTGCCTAGAGTGTTGAGACAATTAAAAGATGTTAGACTTCATGTACAAAAGTCCTGGAAGAAATACTGGAGTGTACCCTCAGGCTGATTATTTCATTCCCTCCCTTTCTCCCTCACAGCACACACGTACCTCAGACCGTGGTCTGAGCATCTGTTGAAATAATGTTTACATTCTGGTACAGGTTTTTGCTTTTTTGTTAAGATGCGTAGCTTGGACAGGAATTGCATTACACTGTCCAGTTTGGGCTGAAATTGAGGTCATGGTTGAGCCTTCTACCACCTCTGTGAGCCCATGTGTGGTCACGATTCATACTTATGTCAATTTTGTCTTCCCATAGCTCTGAGGATGTCTATGTAATTGCTTAGGGCATGTACAGTGTTTATTAAAATGTCATTCATGCACAAAAGCCTGTGCAGAGCCACAGGCAGCCCTGACTGATCAATTCTGTCTGGGCTTCCAGGGCATAAATTACATCCGTATCATGTGGGGGTCTTTAGCTCTCCTGTCTACATCTAATATTCTTTTCTCTTAAAATCTTCAACTGGATTTAATCTCTTCTCAGTCATGAGGTAGGTAAATAGAGATCAGATTTACCTAAACAACAAGCACAGCAAAAATCAGTACTGACTGACCACAATGTTTTAGTTTGTAGTACAGATGGGATGCAAACTGCATTTTATACACAGGCATCATTTACCCAGATGCCAAGTTCCGTATACTCGGTTCCTGACTTTAGTAAAGCACTTGGACATAATAAGACATTAATCAGGAGCTTCATATAAATATGGCTATTTCGTGCCCTTGTTGGAGTTGGCATCCATCCTGAGTTTGTCACAGTAGTTACTGTTGTGTAGAGATTTGGTCTCATACTTGAGCTGTAGCTGGTTGTTTTGAGACAAGCTCTCGCTGTGTGACTTTGTAAATCCACTGTGTTAGGCATTGTGTAGTTGCTTGGAGAAGGATGGAGTGAACAGCGAGAACAAATGACTTTGTGACTGAAGTACATTGATCGAGAATTTGTTATAGTGCTAATTTGGCTTGAAATCTCAATCCTGTTTTAATGCCTGGGTGGATATAATTTTTACCCTAGAAAAAATAAAAGTTGCAGAAACTATGACAAGGATTTTAGGTTGCAGGCCTGAGGTTTAGTTTGTTCCTGAGTAATAGATGAGAAAATCAGTGAATGATTTTGTAGCTGAGAGTTGCTGTATCCTTTGTTTTCAGCAACTCAAGAATCCTTTGCAGTCAAAGAAACATGGGGACAAAGTTTTTAGCAGGGCCTTTAGCAATAGGCCAAGGGGTAATGGTTTTAAACTAAAAGAGAGTAGATTTAGACCAGCTATAAGGAATAATTTTTTTTACAATGAGGGTGGTGAAATACTGGCACAGGTTGACCAGAGAAGTGGTAGAAATCCCATCCCTGGAAGCATTCAAGGTCAAGTTGGACAGGGCTCTGAGCCACCTGATGTAGTTGAAGATGTCCCTGCTCACTGCAGGGGGGTTGGACTAGATGACCTTTAAGGTCCCTTCCAACCCAAACCATTCTATGAAAACTTTTTCTGGTCCTTGTATATGCAGCATTCAGACATTTAAACCCCTGTTTAAAGCTCATCCTTGATGTTTGCTGTCAAACGTCATGGACTGAATCAGAGAGATGCAGTTTTCTGATTCTGCCCAACTGGGTGTTTCTGCTTTCAAAAAAATTCTGATAGGGATGAAGGAGTCTTGTTCATCTCCCACAGCATTCAGTTCCCTGTACTCTTACACTATGTTTTTGCTACTGTGAGAGAATCAGTGTTACGTGGTGAGGATTACTAACAAGGTTGATAGGTTATGAGCTAATAAACTGCACTGTGTTCTTGTAGTCACAGCTGTGCTGCTCCCATACCTGACCTTCACAGAGCTATTCCAGTGTCTCTAGTTTAGACATGTCTCTGGACCCATGTTAGTTGCCTATGTGCAGAGGGAGCTCTGCATTCACCCCCCTTGTGCTTGCAATATCTTCAGCTTTTTCCTCCTTTCCAATTTCTCTGATTACATTCATACGAGGACAGAAATCTGTCATTTTATCCTGCATGCTCTCTCAGTATTGACTGCCAGATAAATAGCATGTGCTTCCTTTTCATTTCTTGTCTTAGACAATGATTTTGTCTGTTTTAAGGTACTTTAAAGTTTGGCAAAGCTAATGTTATAATGACAGTTATGTTCTTTCACCAAGTTCTTCCTCTTAGCTTGACTGCTTTTCTGCTCCAAGGGAGTGCAATAGCGAATTTCCCTTTTTGCTTTCACTGCTCAGCTTGAGGTTAATCTGCCAGCATTTCTTTCTCTGATCTCTTATTGTCTGCCCAGCCTCAGTCTTGCTTACTTTATTCTGACAGCTGCTCCAGACTCATCATCTTTTATGTCCTTCTCTCATACTTGTTTGTGTGTCATCTTTGTTGCTGCCTTTGATGTTTGGGATGACCTTACTGAGAGCTCTGCTTGAAGGAACTTGCCTTTCTAGTGGCCTGGAAGGCACTAAAGAGGCAAACCAAGGAGAGGAATCATCTGGAACCAGTGAGTATGTGGGCCTGCTATGACCAAGTAGTTTTGCTTCTAGGTCTTATCCCTTTGTCCCACCATATGGGACATTGTGTAACTTGTTATGTTTCAGCCTACACCTTGCACACTGTGTATGCATCTGCACTGTCAAAAGTGAGCAGGTACCAAAATGGACTGGGGCATGTAGCTGAATGTTTCATTTGGTTTAAACAGCTGGTGATTTTTTTTTTTCCCCATTATGTGACAAACTTGTTTTTAAGGACAGACAGACTTAGGCTGCCTTTCTCTCCCTTTGCAAGATGCAAGTATTTTATTGTCCAAAATATGAGGTATTAAATTTTAAAATAGTACATTTCTAGACCAATTGTGGTGATTTCATCGTGGAATTATAGGGGGTTCCAAAATTATATTTTGCACAGTGAGGTTAGAATAAGCATCTCTTCATTGTGGTATTTTAGAGAAGTGATAGGCAGACTTCTACATGCAATTCAGCAGTTTGTAATTATATTGTATTGAATTTAGAGTATTTGGCCAGGAAATAGGTTTCTGAATAAACTGGTAGAGTAACTGTATAGCCAGCTGCTTTGAAGTAGTGCTCAGTCGTTTAATTTCACATTGCTTTTTAATAATAAATCAAACCTGTTTATTGTATTAAAATTCCACTTGGTGTGGATTCTCAGACCTCTGCGGTCTTTCAGTGACAGAAGGGATTTTGAGGCATTAAACTGTTTACTTTATGAACTTTCATTTGCATTGCACTCTACTCCTTTTAATAATTAACCGGTCATTTAATACAATTATAATATCTGAGGTTAGGATTGGAAGCAGTTCTTTTTCATCTGTTTCTCATCATCAGCACAGTTGAAGTTTCTCAAAAGAAATGAGATCTGAATACCCTAAACTATCCAAATTAGTGCACTTTTTCTTGGTGACAAATAGGCCCCTTGAAGGTATCAGTTAATTCAGTCTCAAATCTTTAAAAGATATTTTTGACAGAGTTCTGTAAATGTAGAAAGTTAAACAGAATAACCAGAGAGAGGTTCCTAGTGAAATCTTGGCTTTGGTGGTGTAAATGTCTGACTAGTTTTAATAAAAACTTGATTATACTGCATTCATGAGGATTTCTGCAAGTCTGCCCTGTTGACATATAAACTTTAAATTAGGCATAGTCAATAAAAGGCCACCTAATATGGTTTCATATTTTGAGAGGTTTCCCCACAATTACTCCAGCTAGTTAGTCTGTTTTCTAACCATTTTGGAATCTGCATGTGCTGAAAGAAATCGTCCTGCGAAAGCTGGTGCTTGTACAGCATGTAATGATGTGAAGTGACCTGGCAGAGATCTGCCCCCGCCTCCTTATTTAGTGACCTTCTGCAAGTGATGAAACTGCAGCCCTTTTCCCAGCAGCTGGTTTCTAAATTTGGTCTGACAAATGGGATCATAAAGGTGGCAGGTGAGGTTAGTAGATCTGATCAGAACATACCAATTTAACAGCCACCAAAAGGTACAAAAGAATATAAGGAAAAACAATCAAGTGCTGTCTCTTTATCATTGTATCAGCTTTCTTTGCGCAGTCCCTTGTGAAAGCCTTTACTGATGGCTTTCAGCTATGTATCATTATAATACCTACAATAAGCATTACATAATAGGAAAAATATGCCACATTGAGCAATGAAACTGGTGTTAGCCAGTCCTGTGGCCCATATCAAAATGCTCTCACTAGCATTCCCTGTAACAACACTTCCTCAGATGTAATGAACTACAGCATATCATCAACTTAAAGTTCATACATCTGCCTTAATGTTTTTTGCATATCCTTGTTACAAGTAATGGTTGTGACTACTCAAGGGAAAAAGAATCAATTTTTTTTCCTCTTTAAAATGGTAGTTTAGGCATTCTTCAAGCATATCCTCTGCAAATGTGGTGTTTGCATGGCTAGATAGGCAAATCCTGCGTGTGTTTGTGTCTCTCAGGTAGTAAGGAAAGGGGAGAAAACAAATTAAAAGAAAAATGAAAACATAGTAATGATAAAACCACAATAGTTAACTAGAAGAACTGGGTAGATAGTAGCACTCAATTGATAAAAATCAATTGTTGTCAGGTCTTTTCATAACACTTCGATAGATTGCAAGTTGTCTCCTAATAATGGTGCTGTTTTATGAGAAGGAATTTGCAGAATAAATGGATCTGAGGTGTTTCCACTAGGATGGCAAATGCTTATTTCAGGAGGACTTCAGATGTTAGGAGCTTTGAAACAGGTTCTCTCCCTTACTGTAGAGTGGTATATCAGCATATAGTTGGGCTGGAAATACAAAGACAGCATTGGAAATCAGACCTGCTGCCTTGGTGTGTCAGACCTTCAGTCTAGGACAAGTAATGGACTCAGGTGCTTACCTGAAACAAGGCTTGTGTGCTCAACTTCTGTCATGAAATTATTCTTAAATATTTGAACTCCCCTAAGTTAGAACATTGTTTTCTTTAAGATGCTAACTTGAAAAAGATTTCCATTAGCAGGTATCTTTGTTTAGATGGTTCTTTCCTGTGTTTGCTTACCAAAGTTAAAGCATAGAAGTTACTTTCTGCGTGGGATTGAAATATTGCAAGCTTTCTCCAGGTTACAGATTTTCACTTGTCATTTAGAAGAGTTTTGAAGAATATTGTTCCAGATACAGGTAGGTGGGATATACATAGGCTTAGAGACCTTTAGTTATATATCTTCAGTTTAAAATTACATTAAAAAACCCTAATATATTCCTGAGATGTTGGGTTATTAAAGGCACACATTTAAATACAAATGCCAGTTCTGGCTAGTTATGGCACAGAGTACTAACATAATAAATGGTTTGTTTTTCTTATTAGCAGCACAGTGAATTCTAGCACACAGGCATCATAAAGGGGAAGATGACTGGTGACAGTGAAATGGACAGATGGACTTTTAAATGCTTGCAGGGAGGGCTGGAGAGGAGTAGAATTGAGGCTGGTTACTTAAAAGCAACAACTCTAACCACTAAGTGACCATTTTTGGTCATGATTGTTTTATTTAAGTTTTAGGTAATTATCTGAGAGAGTAAATTGGCTCCATAAAGTCAGTTATGGTGAAAAGCATTATACTGTAGCCAAAATCAGGATCCATATGGCATTGAGGATGTGAAGAAAGGTTGAAAGTTGTACCTGCTCCTGCTCCTGCCAGGCAAAGCGGTGGGAAGGACAGCCCACGGGGCATGTATGCATGCACAACAGTGACTGCTGTAAACATTTATGTCTGCTTCAGCCTGCACATTGGTAAGCAGGACATAACAGAGACCCAACTACAGTCTTGTTTACCCAGTCAACATGTTTTAAGATATAAATATTTTTATTCTTTTTTTGGATATTTGTCAACTGCATCTTAGGTTCAGTGGGAAATTTATACTGTAATGTTTGGCAGCACTCATATGTTATGAGGATGGTGCCGTGAGAAACAGGATGCCCAGGTCCTAGCTTGTTTAAACAATCTGTCTAAATTTTACTGCCATGCTCAACACCGTGGTATGCAAGTGCTTACTGAGCCCTCTTAGCTGCAGAGGCAAGGGCTGGGTAGGCACTCAGCCTTATTTTTTTTTAAGGATGGAATTTAGAGGCCTTTTGCTCTGTACCTCAGAAGTGTTTTCCCTGATACAGCAGTTTTGCCTCTTACCTGGGACCTGAAGTGGAATTCCTTAACTGCCTTTAAAGTTGCTGGCAAAGTGACCTCAACAAAAATTGCATCAGGTTTTGTACTGGGGGAAATAACGCGTTAACCTAAAACATCACATCCTGAGTTGAATAGGAGGGTGGCTGTGTCAGAAACAAGTTAACCAAGTACTGTTAAATGCCTTTGTCCAGGGCATGCTGAGGGGCCAGACAAGATGAACTGGGTGCTGTTTTGCTAAGCAGAATTCAAATTTGAACAGACCTTGTGGACAGTGTCAATGCAGGGAAAAGTGTGAGGAATGCAAAAGTAAAATCAACTGTGCTACGTGTGTGAAATCAGATTAGAGTTCTGATTTCTGTTGTGTTAGTGGGAAAATAACATGCAAGAAGGAAGGGCTGTTTTAGTGAAGAGGAGGAAAACGAGAGAGCAAAGGCAGAGCAGAAATGGGCAGGGCAGAGCAGAGCATACAGTGGTGAATGGAGCTAAGCTTGAGATACTGAAAGAGGGCACAGAGGTTAGAGGAAGCAGAGAAATATAATGTTTAAGTAAGGAATAAGGGTAAACCTAATGCTCATACTACATTTGCACATTCTGGAGAGTGCATCCTGAATGTCATACACCTGCACTGATACAACAGCTTTCTCTGAAATGTTGTGTTGGGAAGGAGGGCTGCTAAACTGTCCAACGGACAAACAGAACCTGTTGAAAGTAGTTGTGCCCATTTGATGAAATCTTGGGCTTTGGCATCTCTCTAGTCTCTGCAAGCAGCTTTTCCTTCCCAATCTCAAATGCTTCACAATCAGAATTCCTAATACTGTGACCACACTGTTATAAGAAAGCTGCAAACCACACCTGTTCTTCCTGTATTGGCTTCAAGAGGGGTGAGACCTTTCTGTAGACACCAATCTCACTGAGGCTAAGAGCCAACTACTGACTTACAGTCTGTTTCAGGTGTACCCCGCTTGCTCCTGGCTTTGGAGTCCAGCCCTCCACAGCTTTCTGACTCTTCTGGGTTAACTTGATCCACAGAATGAGTCCCAAACTCTCCAGGTCCCTAGGTACCTCCAAACAAGCCCTAGTCCAGGCCTGCATCCCTTCCCACCATATCCCACCCTGAGATACGTCCTGAGAAGGGGCTTTAGACTTTCTTGTCTCTGCTGAATGAAGGATTCACTTCAGTGGGCAAAGAATAAAAACCTAAGGGACAGAGAACAGTGCTTGATGGGGACTTCTCCTGATTCAAAACCAGTTGACTGTTTTTCTGTGTTCCTGGCTCTGTTGTCTCCTGTATAGCACGCTCAGTGATTCTCCTTGTACATGGGCAGCTTTGAAGATATGCCTGTAATATCTGCAAGGAGTAAAGAAGGTAAGTGGTAATAATCTGATGGCCAGCGATGTTTATGATGGGAAGTGAAGCTCGGGAAGAAATTTAAGGCTATTTCTTCCCTTTTTGGCCTGCTCCCTCCTCCTCTCCTATTTTGTCACCCAGGATTTAGAAAACTTAACCAAATTAGAGTGTTCTGGCTTCTGTTTTTTGTGCAAGTTGCGCTTCTTCTGTTAATATACTGGAGACAGTGTCTGCACAGATATGTCCTACTCTGCAATAGCTATATGTCATTTGGATAATACCACCATAACAGGCCGTTTCAGCCTCCACAATGGCTTGTCCTTGCCGGTCTGTTGCATAAAATAGTGTCTTTCAACCTTCATCAGAGGTGGAGATGTGTGCTGCAGTGCTACAATAAATAGACCATAGTTTGTTTTTTTAACCTGTATCTAGCTGCATTTCAAAACTTAATTTATATAGTAACTTCATCAGGAGTCTGGGGTGTTTCTAGGCAGCACAAGCATAGATGCCACATAGCAGAGTTGGTTGGGAGCGTGTGACTAATGGGAGTAGGAAGATGCACCATGGCTGTGGTTTTAGCTCTCAGATTTTCAGTGTGCAAATTGTGAATTTATCCTGGAAACTACCATCACCTTCCATCTGCTCAGCACCTACCCTGCGATGTCCTGTTCCAGTGCTACTTCTCATTTTCCTCCCTCAGCCTTGTGCCTGCTTCAGCTCAGTTGCTTCTGCCCCACAGAGACAGACACAGCAGAGAGCTGCAGTGCAGGTCTCTAACTGGGGATGGCTGCTGAATCTTTGCAAAGGAGCAAAGCATATACATTTAAAATATAAAAGTGGATGTTCCAGTGGGTGCTGTACCAGAATGCATTTTTACTTTTGCCTTTATTAGCCCCCACAGTGGATTGAATAATGTTTTGGGTTTTTTTTTCCTTTTTTTTCCCTGTCCTGTCTATTCAAGACTCCTACATTCTATGAATATTTAAAATAGGAATATTCAGCCTTTAAAGCTGAACATGTATGCAAATGAGCAGTGGGAGAGCTGGGGTTTTTTGAGTTGGATGTGTGTGTCGGGTTTACAGTATCCAGGCTTCTGGTCTTGTAGATGTTTGGGAGGGAATTCTTTTTTCCTCCATGTGTATTCTGTCCAGCAAGTTCATAGTCTGATACTGATTAGGGCTTCTAGATGCAACAGGAATACAGCTAATAAGAAAATAATGAGTTGGTGTGTATTTGTCTGCAGTGCTGTCCCCTAATGAATTATCTAACTGACAAATATGGTAAGAGGTTACCAACTTAGAGGTTTTCTCCTGGAGAGTTAGTGATGGAGCCTGGTGGTTTTGCAGCTGAAGATGATGGGTTTAGAGCCAGCTGTGCCAGCATATGAAGTGTATCTTTCTATTGTGCCCAATATAATGAATTAATTATGCTAAGGTGATACTCAGCAAAAGGCAGATAGTGAGACCAGAAGGGTCTCGAGATGGTTAATGACAGGATAAAGAGGAAGAAAGGTGATGGTTGCTGCCTGTTCCATTTACCCTTTCTGTGCAGCAAATAATCCCATAGTCATAGTTAACTGTCAGTGACTTACCACATTTGGATTCCCGAAACAAAATGCAATGTTTAGTTCAGCTTTAAATGGCAAGCAGTTCCTTACTGAGCTTAATTGTTTTGTTTACATGTAGCTAGTTACTTACCATGTGGCAAGAACAATAGGCTGACTGGCTTGTTTAACTCCTGATCAGAATGAGATAAAAGAGTGAGGAAAACACTGAGGCTGTATTTCTTAAACAGACCACACGTCAGCTGCAGCGTCCTGGGCTGGTTGCAGTGTGGAGACCTGCTGCACGGCATATACCCTTTGTCACAGCTGTGCCTCTGCCGTGCGTCCTCACTGCCTGATCTTCAACTAAAAAAAGCAAGTCGTATTTCTTGGGCCTTTCTATTTCACATGGACTAGGCACCTTTCTGAGAGTTGTCTGACTCGGTGACCAGACCTGGCAGAGTGCGTGCAGTGAATGTGAGACCATCACATGAGGCTTTGGCCTCACTTTTCCCCATAGCTCAACCTGGATCGCACCAGTTCTGCAACAGAGACAGCTGCTTTTCTTCAGTAAGGAGGCAGGGCAGGGACTTGGGGCAGCGTGGGCCTTGATTTCTCAACCAGCCACGCCTGTCATATGGGATGGGGAGCAAAAAGGAGGTTGCTCCAATTAAACCAGATCTCTGCCAGCCAGTCATGCCTGACAGGAGACCTTTTAACAAGGGTGCTCCAGCCATAGCAGAGCACCTGTTCTTGTTGCACAGTCCTTCAATAACAGGAGCTACCCTGTGATCCAGCATGACAGGATTGTGTGACACAACACGTGCCCAGAGCTTGAGATGTTCATTGGCAGGGCTGTCAAAGTAACAGAGACAAAAGAATTTTTTTTCTCAGGACTGAAGCTTGTATCCTGATGGAGTCTCTTTCTGTCTTGGGACAGCGTGGGGCTGACACCAGGTCTCCATGCCTAGCAGAGCTTTTCTGAGTTCTGAGCAGAGAGGACATTCCAGAGATCTTTATCTGTTTGCTTCTTCATTTCACTGGTAGCTTTTCCCCTCAGCACATCTGAACTGAAAGTCAGAAAATTTGCTGAGAAAGACCTATAGTTTGTTCCTCAGGTAGTTTCTGTTGGTGGAAGGGAATTCTCTGTAACACCCAGTTGTACCTACGGACTGAGATATATGTTCCCCATTAATTTGCCTGAAGTTAAGTAAGGTGCAGACACGGGCGTAACAGCTGAGCAAGCCTTTCTGCCAACTGGAGAGCAAGTTGCTAACATCTCTTACTTTGTTGAATCTGTGTACGCCCAGTTTCAATCCCAGTTGCATTGGGAATTAGAGGCCACTGAAAATATGCACAGAAAGTATGAGTGCAAAAGAGTGCCTGTAAGCCTAAAATCTTCTTTATCTTACCTTTCCATTATTGAATTGTTACCTGACTGGCACAGTTGTGTGCTCAAATCTTAGGTGCAGTTTACAGTTGTCGCCTCCACTTGAAGAGATGTTAATGGCAGCTGATATCGTTTATGGCAGTATATCTCCATAGCTGTTACTTTTCTCTCTGTAGGCTCTCTCTTGCTTGCAGAGGTAATGCAAGGCAGAAGTATTTCCTCTTTGAGTATGTTTGTGGCACAGAGAAACCACACCATGCAACTAACTCAACAAGACCACAATGAGAGTGGTATTCTAGAGAATACTAAAAGCTGTCATTACCTTCTCAAGCCTTCAAACTATGAAAATAAACTTTAAAAGTCTACTGAAGATTTAAGCAGTAAGAGCCTCCACCTCCCCTTCACCACCACCTGAATACAACATGAGCTGCTTCTAGAGCTGGAGGCCTTCTCAATAAAGACTATCACTTCTTTTGAGCTTACAAGCATTTACAAGTGAAGTACGTTAAAAATTGAAAGGTTAGCATGTCTGCTCTTGCTTTGTCAGTCTTCTGCTTGTATAACACAGATCCCAATATTCATCACAAAAAAGAAAATCTTCAGAAATGTGTCTTTGAGGAGGAAAAAAACCTACAAGGATCAATTATACTCCTCACAAGTATTCAGCATCTGAATCGGGGGTACCTAGAAGCTGACCTGGAGATCTGGTAACTATGACCCTCAGAGGGATTTTCAAATTGTGGCTGTTCTGCACTGTCATGCAGATTGTTTTTTGTTATGCAGCCCCTAGCCTGATGTCTCGCCTATTAAGTTGCCCTCCATGGACAAAACTCTGGGAAACCCTGAATTCATCATCCAAGAAAATCTTTATTTTGGAAGACAGACCGAAAAAGATAGTCTATTTTGTCAAGTATTACCACACCTTTGCAAACATTCAGTCTCCTTGTCTGGATGATCTCATGCATATATTTGTCAAAGTTCTTGCTTTGCTTTGAGACAGCAATTGCAGCAAAACAGTAATGTATGCAATATATAGAAGGTTTTTGGGTGAGATCCAGTACAAGCATCTCATGGTGAAGTCATTCTTAATATTGTTTAACAACTACCTGGTGTCTGGTCAAGAGAAATTGGTCACAACTACATCTTCCTTTAGACGCTTAAGTGAAGGGAACATGTAAGCTTGGATGTTGTGTGAATGTAGGGCAAGGAGGACATGGATCATAATCTGTCTCTCACTAAGAATTGTCAAGCACATTCCTCCTCCATTTTTGGCAGTGGATTGTTGATACAGTCATACAGCTGCTAAACTGGTACGAGCTCTTTAGCACTCCTTAACAAAGTAACCTTGTCTGGAAACTCGCACCTTGCTCATTGGGAGGAGAGGGAAAGAAAACTGGAAATCTTGGGCTTAAGGAAAAGCATTTGGTACTATAGAAGTTAAGTGAAGATCAACTAACCTGCTGGAGCATCACAGGCTGGAAACCTGAATGTTCTGGCAGATGCCGTCATTTTTGGAATGGAGCAGGTGGCAGTCCTGCAAAGTCGTCACGGTCTTTCTCATGTTGTAGGAAGTGGCATTGCTGCCCTGGATACAAACATCCTAAGAGAGAAGTGAATGAGATAGTGACACCACAGAAGTAAATGCTTGGACACAGTTGATACTGTGAGTATTGGAGTGAAAGGCAGCAATAAGAGTCCTTTGTAAAAAGTATCAGAGTTTCCAGTGAAACAGGTAATACCTACCTATGATTAAGTCTTAAAAAACCAACCAAACAAAAAACTCCTCCAAACCCAGCAGTCTTACACAGTTATTGTTTTTCAGCTTTCAAAACTCTTCTTCTAAAGACTTTTTGCTAATGGGTGGTCTAAAACCCAGGATGATTAAATATCTGTTCTGCCTTCAGTCACCTTGGAAACAGGGAATGCCTACTGTGAAAACAATCTGACCCTGGAGGATCCAGGATGGAAGTTCACGTGTAAAACAGACCATTTTCCCTTTTTTTGACACTCAGAGCAATAATACAAGAGTCCACAGTTACGTCCGCATTTCCAGTCACATGCGTAGTGTAACAGTTACATTGAGATGGCTTATGGCAGACGGTAATTTATGGTAAATGCTGCATTGGAACTAGGTTTGCCCATGTCTCTACTGCTGAAACTAGGGGAAAAAAACTACCTTCACACTCAATAATGCAGAGCATGCACCCATGCAGTTTAGCTCCTTATTTACTCCAGTCAGTTTATTGTAGGCCATGGTAACTATCTGTTATATATCTGTTCTTGCTTGCATCCCTGTGGGAGATAATGAAATTGTGCGGTGGATATATTGACAGCAGCATTTTTTTCCAAATTCCTTTGCCTTTGTTCTGTTCTCCATGCAGGCCACTTAATTCATCTTTCTGTACTGTTGAGTCTTATGACTTCTTCAAGAGATTTTTTTTCTTTTTTGCTGGGCAGATCCATAAAAAACAAGGGAGTTCTACCTTGCAGTCCTGGGGCAGTTTTGTTGCCTCAAAACATCAGTTTGCATCCACCCATATAAGTCATCTTACTTTTGTCCCTAATCTGTCTTAATACCTCCAGGCAACCAAGAGACTGGCCTTTCATCTGTTTGAACTTTTGAGAATTACTCAACAGTTGCACAAAGCTTTTTTAATTCCTCCTGCAGTGAAGATAGCACCAAGTTAGGAGTGTGTAATGGGCCAGGCTTTTCACTTTTGCCAGGGGCTGTGACGTTGTGGCCTGAAGATGGAGAGGTATGTTCTTCACTGTTTGGTATGGAGGCCTGAGAGTCCTTTGCTCCTTCAGGCCTTTTAGGGTTCTCATTGTCCCACAGGGACTTTCTTCTCCAGCTTTCCTGACCCTCTGCTGTGTGACCAGGTGGATTTTATGGGATATGCAGAGCCAGTGAGTAGGGTAGCCCTAAAAGGTAGTGGAAAGAAATGGAGCTAACACATTATGTCTGATTTTCTTGTTCCTTTACCAAAAGCCATTATGGATTTAATAGTTTGTGATAACTAAGAAGTTGCCCTTCAGATCCTGTTTTTCCACTGAATGCTTCAAGAGAGATTCCAGGATTACCACCTCTGGTTTGGTTTGGGGGTTATAATCTCAACACTTGTGATTACAGTAAGGCAGGATTCTCAACTTCAGTTCACGGTTTGATGTCTTCTTATCCTGGAAGTTGTGCTATGCCAAATGAAATGCTTGCATCTGATTTCTTTCCGAGGTGTGTAGCTTGCTTTTAGAGATAAGTGCTTGCTATTGGAGCAGACAGCGTGCTAGGTTTAAGTTCACTTAGCAAAACTTTTTTATTGGAGTGGCTCATGTAACTTGTTAACATGCAAGAAATTATTAAGCTTTCACTTCCTCCACTCCCATTTCCTGTTTGGATGTTGAAAGGAAGCCCTGATTGCTAATTTGTGATTAGCCAGCAACCCACAGTGAACTCAGTGCTGTGGGTTTGCATGGTGCTTGCCTACACAAAGACTGCCTCTCTCAAGAGCAGGCTGCTGGGTCTCACGTTTCATGGTGGGAGCTGTAAACAATCTGCTCTTCTTTCCGTGAATTCATGCCCTGCCTTCTGAGAACAGAGGTAACGCCTGGCCTGCCAGCACATGGGAGACAACACTAAAACGTTTGATGCTGTGAGAGAGAAGGGAGACATGAGGGGTTTTTTCCAGTCTTGCTGGCCCAGGAGATGGCACTGTGCAATAGTGATTGATATCTTTACCTGCAGTGTTTGTGGTGTGACTGGATGGTGATTGTTGGAGTCAGGACAGATGAGTGAGGTTCTTGAGTCAGTAAGAGCAGAGTGACTTGTACTTCCTTTAGGATGCCTCAGCACTCTCTTCTGTGTAAAACGCATCATACTATAGATGCTGTAGGCAGGTTGGGTTTATGTCTGCATTGCACCCCTGTGTTGGGGAACTGACCTTCATGCATACTCTAGTGCAGTCAGGATCAGAACTGGGTTTGTGGGTGAAATTCATCTGGCCATGAATGAAGTGGTGATGCCTTTGGAGCACTCTCACATCCAAGGCTTTTGTGCAAATCCTTTGTGACCCCCTTGATAATTCCCAGACCTACTGACCAAGGAGCCAAAACAAAGAGGTATATACATGTAGTACACGCTAGAAAATTAGAAGGTTTTGTGGAGCCTCTGTAGGACCCCTCTTTCTGTCTTGCATGCAATATGCTATGCTCCTGTTAGAGTACTAATTGGTTTGGTTTAGTGCTTGTATATAAAACACACAGAGCTTTTTTTAAGGAATTTCTGACCCCACCTGCAAATGCTTGACCTGACTTGCAGGCCAACTCAGCTGAGAGAAATCTAGAAAATCTTCCTGCACTTCCTTGTTTTAATGTTGGTGAATTGAAACCATTTCCGTTTCTCCCTCCAATAACAGTCTGAGATTGGGAGCACATGAAGATCTGTGGGCAATTCCGATCTTGGAATGGATATACTGCTTTACAAAATCATAGGCAAGCTGCTTAACCTTCTTATTTTAATTCTCAAAAAGGTGAAGAAGGGTAATACTTTCTTAACACAGAGGTGTTACAAATATGTTCATAATGTACCTTAAAGCTAGAAATATTTGAAAGCTAAATACTGTTGTTATTATTAATTGAATCTTAAGTGGCCTATACATCTATAACAAAGGCTTCTTAGCAAACACATGCCCTTTGAAATAACCTGACCCTTTCCACTTTTTCAGAGACATTAATAGTTTCCTGGCTCAATGTTTTAGGAAATGTCGTCATAGTCTGGAGGAACCAATAAAAACATAAGTCACCTATTTTGTCTGATCATTTTATGCCAGGATATTTGAGGCTGGAAGTTGTGGAGGGGTAGGAGGGGACTGCTCCATTTGTGTGGGTGGAAGATGTAAAAGTTTTAATACCATTTTAGTATAAGCTTGCATATTAAGACTCTAGAGCCATGTGAGAAATAGTATTTTTGGGGTTCACAGGCATAGACTCTAGACAGTTTTAGCAACTAGTTAACTATTATTTTTTCCCTTCCTAAGCCATTTATTGCTTCAGTGCCTGATGAAAGGGATGCTGTATTTGGAGAAGAGTGTTTTGTTGGTTTCAGGCTTACATTGTCCTCTAATACAGGCAAGAGAGCTCTTAAGAAAGAGCAGTGCCTTAAAACAAATGTTGGTAAACTATTATGGAAATACGATTGGTAGGACAATAGCTTCTTGGGTATGCTCAATGCAGACTATTTCCCAAAATATAATTACTTAAATTAAGGAACTACTGTATGAAATCTTGGTACAAAGCATCATTACATGACATTGTGAAAAGCAAACCATGAGTATCTGTAACAGGCATCCAGTGACACTCTGTTCTCCATTATAAACACCAGAAATTACAATGGGCCAAACACCACCATGGTTTTGATTCTGTCCTTTCTGAGGCAAAGCCTCCAATGAATGTGTTGGCAAGCCCTGACCTTGATCTTTTGGGTCTGTGGAGAGCAGACATGAGTGGTGGTTTTTCCCCTACTATGCTGTCTCCTGTAAGCTTCAAATAGCCCCTCAGAGGTGGGGAGATCTGTGTTGTTGCTCACTTACACTTGGTTGCATGGAACCGGAAAAGACTGCCAGACCCTATTTAATCCTCTACCACTTCCTAGAGCATGCTCCAGAGAAAACCAAAGTTTTTGCCCATTTTTGGGAGGTCACACAGTGTGTTTTCTCTTCTGTATTCCATCATTGTTGGAGACCAGTCCAATGTTTGTCAGCAGTCTAGAGAAACTGAAGGATAACACTTACTTCATCCTGCACAGCTATCTTTTTGGAAATGAACTGTGGCACCAAAAGAGACAACCACCACCACTGCAAGCTGCACCATAGTGTATTATGCAGACTCTTCCCCTCCTCATTTGCCCCCAAAACTAGAAAAATTAAACATGGTTTCTGTTCATTTTCTGCTGTAGCCTCAAATGGAGCTGATGTGCAGCTGTCATTCACTAAGAATTCAAACCGTGTTTTGGCTGCAGTTCAGGTACTGTAGACTCCTGTTAAAAAAATCCATGAGGATTTCAGAAAGGTAGAAAAAGAGGGCATGGGTCCGGAGTTACCTTGATCAGAATCCAGTCCAAAGGGGTAGTTGCTACTGATCTACTACTTTTGAATTTTATGAATCCAACAAGATGTTACCAGTTTTATAGGAGGCCAACACCCCACAAATGAACCTTGATGTTAACGCTCACCAGACATCTGTCCTTTGTGGTTTTTGGAGGCTTTTCTCTCCACCTCTCAATTTAATGTGCCAAATACCAGTTCTTATTCTTTCTCCTACCCAAGCTGAATGTGTAGGCATCAGCCCTACGGTGGAGATGCTGTGCCCTGCTGCTTTCCACTCATGATCACCACTTGGAGGTGTTGCATTTAGCTTAGCAACAGTGGCTTCCCCTTTGTGCTTGTCAGGAACTCTTATGCTTTTCTTCTTTGTTTGTAGGTTTTGTCAGGTCTAGATTTGTCACTGTGTACTGTGCAATGAGATACCCGTTTCAAATTGCCTCTTAAACTGAAGCTGGATCTGTGTGCGGAGGAGTCCCTTGGGTGTCAGGATCCCTGAGCAGTGGGTGACACCAGGTTGTTGCTCAGTCTCAGAGCACAGTGTGCAGTTTCCAAAGCCTTTAAGTGTCTTGAGAACGGCCAAGTTGAGGTACATCTCTCTCCCAAAGTAACACTATCAGAGTTCTAAAGAAGTTCTACACATCCAGTGGGATGTGTAGGTGAAGGGGTGAGTTGTTGCTCGTCCTCACAAGAAATTCAGAAAAAAGTACCTGTGTCAGGTGCTCCTGACAACTACTCTGGGGCTTCTGAGTAGGCAAGGCTCCTGTTCGAAGTGCTGTCTGCCGTGCTCTGATTTCATCTCAGTCAAAAGGGTGAAGGCCTCAGGGAAGGAGAAGTTTGGCTTTTTTGTCATCCCTGCTTCTTGAATTGTTGAGGTTTAGAGAAGGAAGAGCTCTTCTCGGTTATGTACTTAGTTGAGTCCATTTGCAAATGGGAGCTTTCTGATTTTTATTGATGTACGGTTAAACTGTTGTGAGCTGTGCATTGTATCTGTACTTTTAAAGTAAATATCCCACTCTCTCATCCAACAGAAGAAATGTGACCTCAACAAGAACCAGATTTAAAAGCAACATTAATGATTTTAATTCTCAGCTTGCCCCCTGCTCTCCTCAGGGTTTTGGTGATGGCTGGAATTTCTTCATAGACTATATGGTTTGTTTAAAAAAAAAAACAAAACGATGAAACTCTTCCAAACCAGAAACTATCTATCAGAAACTAAGAGATTTAGTGAAATTGAAACTGTAGAGAAGATGAAGGCAAGCTATTCCTTACACTGTATTCATACTCTTGTGTCCTAATATATAACTTGGCTGTAGGAGTCATGTGAAAATGCATCTGACCTGTTCCGTTAGGCTGAATACCCTGTGGTCTCAGTGTTTACAGCAGATCTAAGGAAAAGGCCTTGACTTCAGACATGTCCGTGCAGGGCCTAGAACACTTTTGGCTCTATGTAAGAAATAATAAGGCCAAAACCTCTTTGCCAGCTAGTGAAATGAAAATGCTGTACTTCACAGCTATGTCATTGGAGAATTATATTTCATTAGAGCTGATATTAAAAACCCTGATGTCAGTTGTGAAATGTGTCTGACTTCAAATTTTTAAAACACGTAGGAAATTTTTTCGTAATGTGTTGTCACTTTAGAAGTCTGGCAGTCTACTTATAAAACTTTAAGCTCTCAGAAGGGGAAAACCCCAAGGCTATTTCCCTCAAACTTTAAAAGCTTTGCTTCTACTAGCAAATACCATTTTTATAAAGTATGTGCAAGTAACATTCTGGATGCTTCAAACAGCAGCATTTGTTAGGACTTTCAGATTGGAGAGCTGGATCAAGTAGTCATGAGAAATAAGGTATTCTAGGCATTTAAATGACAGCTTTTAAAAAGTCAGTGAGCAGGGTAGAGAAAATAACAGTCCCAATTATTGCTAGTTATTAAATGCAAAAAACCCTGTTGTTTGGCCATTTTTTCCCCTCCCATTTGCTGGCTTACAGGCTTGCGTTACTGGGAAGGAATATGTGCACAGCAATTGCATGGAGTTTATTCCAACAGGTCACTGAGCTGCAGAACAGTTTCCATGTTAATCTTGTTTTCACAAAATCCTGAAGTACTTGTAAATCAGACTGCTTAGTGTCTTAGTCATGGTAGAGACATGAGGGGTATATACATGTGTCAGCTTTTCAAAGTTTCACACTTGTAGGACTTCTTTAAAAGGGAAAAAAAAATCTAATTAGCTCTTATTTTTGCTTGCTAGACAATATTTAAAAGTCCAGTGCAGTATGTGAGTAAGCTTACTTCTGTTACAGTTAGATTATTGTAGGAGATGGTAAATAATACTTCATTCTAGGCAGGTTTTTCTGGTTGGGGTTTTTCTGAGATGTGGAGAACTTGAATACATATATATTGTCATTTGCTCATAGAAAAATGTATCATGGTTAAACAAGCAAGTCCAAACTGTTTGTGGCCTGAAAATGTACTAATAACTAGATGTGTGTCCTTTTCTACTTGGGTACCTCCAACTCTGCAGTAACCTCAGCTTCACCCTGTGCTCCTCATTGAAACCTCCACTAGGCGATAGCCAGTGTCTGCTATGTCCAGTCAGAAGCAACATTGGTGCTGTGCCACCAAATAAGATTTATACTGGCAGAGTTCATCTGTTTGTTTTGGTTTTTTTTTTCTCATGTGCTCTGATTATAATTTCCTTTCTTTACATTGATTTCTCAACAGATTTTTAGGAGCTTGCTATCTTCAGGACTTTTCTCTCTCTCTTTTGAAACTGGCTAGCAGTGTCAAGGGATAGTGTCTGATAGACAATTGTAAAACATATCATGCAAGGCTTCCTTTAGGAAGGAGTCTCGAACCAGCCTTGTAAAACCATTCATACAGGTCTACCCAATTGTGCAAGGCATTTCTTACAAATTCACTGCAGTTAATCGTGTTAAAAGTGGTGAACCTTAGTAATGTGAATGCTGTTCAGTGGATACACAGGGCTGAAATGCCAGTTAATCCCTGGCCAGGCAGATTTAGCTGTTTCATTTTTAGTTTGTCAGCTGATTTGTGTGAGGAGGTCATTGACTTTTTGGTGAAGGAAAGGAGTGGGATGCTTGTGTAAGGGTTAGGTCAGCCTGTGGGATCAGAGTCTGGTTAAAGGAGTTTGTATTTATCAGCAGGTTCCAAGGTGGGTGAAAACATGGTTTGGTTTAGGAAAAGTCCTTGAAGTATGGATCTGTTCAGCTTGTTAACTTCATGCACTCAGGGACTGTAAAATCAGGGGCAAACATCCCTTTTTTTTTTGTTTGGTTTATTTTGTTCCAGGAAAAATAGTAAAGGCATTGAAACACTGTCTGGAAACAGAAAACATTTCCAGCTTTTATGGCTGTGTGGTCAGCCGACTCTTGCTTGTTCCCTTATAAGCAATGTTCTTAAGTGGACAAAGTTGCTACCATTTCAGGTCATTGTATGTGTTTTCTCTTATAGTTGCCATGGCACTGGTAAGACAGATACGTTCTTTAGTTGTGTTTGTTCTCTTATAATATGTGAATTTTTATTTTCAGCACTGTATTTGCAGCAGAATAGTGCTTGCAGTATTTTTCCGTACCTCACCAAAGTTGCCCCTGTTGGAGTTAACTGCACTCAATTATTTCTCATTTGTCACACGGCAGTCTGTTTTACATTCCCACCTTTGTGTCCATTAGAGTTTGTAGCTCCTGGGGCCTTTGTATTTTGGGTATTTTATAGCTTAGTGGATACTTAAGGTTATACTATTATATCATATTTGCAATCTTACATAAGCATAAACCATGGAGCCTAATCTAGCAGGTTTTTATACAGCTCAATAAACTTGGCTGAGCCACAGCTTCTCTTCCAAGGAGGTGCCCATACTGATTTAAGGGCTTCAGATGATGGAGAATCAACTATACAGGTTATAGCTAATAAGTAGTTACTGAGCTCTGTCACTGTTAAAAAATGTAGCTTTGCAACGAAGTACAGCAAAACAACAGCAGAAGCAACCATAGCCAAAAGGAGCTATATGTCTTTTTTCTCTTCTTTCCCTGTAGTGCTGATCATGCTGATTGAAATCAAAGATCTCAGTACTTCAGCTTTTACTTTTTGCTATGACAGAAATAACTTTAGGGAAGTCTGAAAGATTTCCCAAGTAAATTTCACAATTTAAAGCATATTGGAATATCTAGAAATGTGTCAGGTATAGAGCAGCCCAAGACACACTGACACTGGTGTTGACCCCCAGCTTTCCCCTGCTAGAGGTTCCCATTACTTTAATAAGACCTATAGTTGGTTCATTGAGAATCAAACAGTTTTACAGGCTGACATTAGTCTGCTTACCACAGAAGAAATTGTAGTGAGCGTTTGAAAGTGTCTTCAGATTGTCTTACTGTTACCCCTACGTGCAGGATTCAGGTGGAATATAGTATTGAAGGAAGCAAGAATTTTATAGCAGTTTTTTTTAAAGTATGTTGCTGTTTATGCTTAGCCAGGCCAAGTAAAGCCAACCTATTTTGCCTTTGCATCTCTTTGTTTTGCTTTTTTTGTTGTTGTTGTTTTGTTTTTAATGTAGCATTCCTGAGAGTTGCTGGTGGCTCTCGTTAAAGTAACTGGGAACAGTGGAAATATGGATCAGCTTTGGAGGAAATTGTGAAAAGGGAAGAAGCCCACAGTTACCAAAACAGACTTGGCTGGTGCTGAGTCAGCAGGAGGTTGTAGACCAGCTCATCAAATATATTAGCAGTGAAAAGTGAAGTGCAGAAGCATCTGCTGCCGCAGAATTCTGGTTTTCAGAATAAGAAAAACTCAATTGCCCCTTTCAGCTACAGGAGTGACAGCACCAGAATGTGGATTGGGCGTGGCACCAATCAACTGTCCTTTTCATGGGGTCTCTAACATTTAATCAGGGGATAAAGGGACACAAAAACCCCACCCCTCTGTTTAGTTTAGATTTACTCCTTGTTGGACAGTATTTAAGGGCTTCTGAATTAAAAATAGTTAAAAATGGTACTACTGCTTTCAGCTGTCTCCTCAACCTTGCTAACCTGAAGTCATCCTTCAGTAGTCGTATGGGCAGAGAAGTCTGCAATAACCCCTTTATGTTTTGCCAGCCAAAGCTATTTAAAGAAGAGGGAGCTAGTGTTTTCTGTCATGCCTGTTCACATTGGTACGCCCTCATGGGCTGTTTTATTTTAAGGTGTCATTGGATGAACAGAAGAGACTGTTTTTCCCTAGATATGTTTTTAACAGTTAAGTTTCTAAACTTGAGATGTTGATTTTCTAATCATCAGTGTGATAAACTTAATAGAAACTTGACTGAGAATAAGAATTGACCCAAATTATGGCACAGCAGAGGCAGGTGGGTTGGCATCCTTTTCTTGGATGAGTCATTTCTCATCATAGATGTAATCTGAAGACTATTACCATTGTTTTGTTCTTAATTTGCACGCAGTTTATAAGCCAGTTCTTGTACTTGGTAAGAACATGTGGTTTTGGACCATTTTAAGTTTTCCAGGGTTTGGGGTTTATTGCTGCTTTACAAGGCTTTAATGGCAGCCTTCCTTCAACTGGTTATCTGCAGTTATTTCATGCTTATTATTTGAAATTGATATGCATCACTGCCATTTCCTGACAAATTATGAAACAGGCTTTCAAATAATCAGTATGTTGTTTTTGTTAAGAGAGGGATCCTTCTTAATTGCTTCTGTTTTCTTTTCTTGGCTTGTATGTCATCTTTAAGTGATACGTAATTATATTAAGTGGTGTAGAAAACCAAGAACTCAATTAACTTCCTCAAGGGTTATACTATGAACAGTCTCTGTGTATAAAATGATATAATTATGTGTTGTCAATTAAGAGGTTAAATAAGTTTCCAATTTAAGAAACAAACTGGAAAGGTTACAGATTGTCTGAAGAGACTTGAGGCTGCCTCTTTCCAGGAGCCGCACATCAGCAAGGTAGCCCACCATCAGATGTGTAAACCAGCTATCGCGTGGTAGCTGGGACCTGTGGGGCTAACGCCATAAAATGCTGCTGCTGCTTGTCTGCTTATGACTCTCAGTGTTCCCAAATGTTGCCTTCTGAACTGGACCTTAAACAAAATGCCTTTCTTGATCCTAATGATGCAGATGGCATTCAGGACTGTGATGTAACTTTATAGCAGAATCTATAGTCAGTAGTGGAAGCCAGAAGAGCATCAGACTAAAAGATGTTTTGACTCCTTAACTTTCAAATAAATAATATCAGCTCAGCTGAGCTCCCAGATTCATGTTAGGTGAAAGATAGATGACATAAGCAGCAGTCATTATCCCCACACTTAGAAAGAATTGGTTGAAATGCTTTACAATTCCCCACAAGCCCACCGGGCCGCAGCGTGCAGTGCTTGGTCAGAAAGCAAAAATAACTTCTGGGCAGGAGTGTGGTTGGCCAGCCTGGCTCCCTGTGCCTGCATTGGCCAGGGAGGCCTGTCTGCTGTGATGGCTGCCACTCCTCCTCTTCTCCCAGGGTGATGTCCTGGACCAGCTGAAAGGATCCCATGTGCCAAAGCCAGCTCGTAAGCTCTGTGTTGGACTGGGTACCCACGGTCAGGGTGAATGCTAACAGAGATTTATGGGGTTCTTTGCCTGATGATAAACTAAAAGTTTAAAAAGATCACAGACAAACGCTTAATGCATCCCCTTCTAAAAAGAGGGGTACTGGAATTTGAAAAATTCCCCTTTGCGTTTGGCTCGAATTTATTTTCATGCTTTCTGTGAGGTTTGTTTGGTCTGGTCTCAGTGCCGCTGTTTGTGTTTCTAATACGGATGCTTTTCATTCTTCATCTAAATTATAGCAATTGCTCAATAGGAAGAGCAGATGTTCACCAATTATAGAAAATAAATTGGAAAGGAAGAGAAAGCTGGGAGCGGAGCAGGGTATTTTAGTTGCCAGGTCACTCTTGCATGGGAAGACCTGCTAGGTTATGTGAGCACACAGGAAAGCAGACAGGGGATCCCAACTAGTACCCTGCCCTGTCCCAGGCCATCACAGTGGCCATCAGCCCACCGAAGGCCTACCTCCACAAACCCAGAGAAGCACAGGGGCACAATGGCAGGTGGGAACCCAACTTAAGGACTCAGAGGAAGGGACATCCAGTCTGGGTCTGTCCCAGGGTTGTCCCAGGAGAGCCTCAGCCCCAGGCTGAGTCCAGACCTGAAGCCCATCAAGATGAGTCAATGCCAGAGCACCTTTTGGACTGAGGGGCAGTTGCTGCTGAGGTGTGTGGCACAATGATGGGATGCAGGGGAAGAGCACTTTGGGATTGGACAGGATGTTTATGGGATGTTTAAGGGAAGAACCAAAGGCAGGAAAAGGGAGGGATCTAGGTGATTTGGGGAGGAACCAAGGTGGGAAAATAAAGGGCTACGGGCATGAAAAGGATCAGTTGTGTCTAAATGCTTTGCTGGTCAGTACACTTGTCTGGCCATGCCCTGTGCCTGTCAGGACAGACTGTTCTGTTGTCATCTTATATTCCTTTCTAGCTCTCTCCTGGGTGAGGGACTCTTCTGTGTATCTAAATGGGGGTCTGTATACAGCAACCGTAGTGCAGCAGCTGGAGGTTGAGCTAGTACTATTGATAAAAGGCAGTGAAGGAAGGGATATGACCAAACTGACTTTTTTGAGCATTGACAATTAAGCAGTGACATCCTATTGTGCTTCCTTTAAGCTTTTTCATTCCCCCTATGAAAGGAGACCCTTTGGCATCCTTTTCGTTTTCCCCTGTGCCTTCACATTTTGGCTGTTCCTCATCATGCTGTAATCAGTGTCTAAAATACTTTGATAAGAGGATTAGTAACATTAGAACACAACTTCCATCACTTGATGGACATGATTATAACAATTTATTGCAGAAAATGCAAATAAAATCTGTCTATGAATTCCAAAGATTGTTTAAAAACATCTTTTTAAAAAATGGTGCTTATTTTGCAGCTGGATGCAACAACCTCTTTCCTTGCTCATTAGCCAATTTGGCTTGTTAGAATTTGCCTGGTGGCTAGTTTTTACTCACCACTGACTCTTGTAAAAGCATCTGTTAATCGTGGTTACTTTCCTTTGTATGGTAAAATCTTGCTAATTTGGATGACCCATATACCACCCATTTTTAAAAGTAAAAACCAAAAGCAGCCTCCTTGCCCCAAAACAAGTTTCTAGCTTGACTTTTCCTCCATTTGAAAAACTTCTGACAGTTCAATTAGAAAAAAAAAAAAACCAGAAGAAACAGTTGTGTGAAGAAAATACAACTACTTCCTCAAGTGTCACTAAAGGGGAAATCTGGAGAGGCAGAAGCAATATAAGTTGGGATTTGTACAAGCTAATGGTGGGGGAAGATGGAAGAGTTCCTATCTTTTAGTGAGTGTAAATGGCCAAGACTTAACATTTAAGTCTTTAGCAGAAGACACCCTGAAGAACTCTATGGAGGAGGGAATATGGAATAAGGAGGGGTTTCATCATTACTTTAGGAGAAAGAAGGGCTGTTTGTAAACACTGGATCTGCAGCATTGATTTTAATGCTGTACGAGGTGAATTCACCCATGCTTGTTGCTGAGATCAGATGAGGTAACTAAGTATATTTTATGATAACAAACATTTTTTGAGGGCTTTGTGTAAGCTCCTATGTGAGAATGCTTTACTGCAGGTCTATCTGTTTAGTAATATCCCATCAGGTGTTGATGTTAAATTTGGCTGCTACTTTTGAAGGGTTTTGTTGATGGATTGCCTGGAATCTGTGAGCTTTGACTTCTGGAATAGTGTCAGTTTGAAACCTGTCTTTACAGGCATACTAAAACTATTTAATTTGGTAACTGATGCAGCATGTGAGATACCATCATTTGACTCGGTGGCTGTGTGAAGACTTCCATCTTCTCCTACTCTTTGTAGCATTTGTTTTCATTCTAGCAATGGAAGCTGGATTTTGAACATTGTTTTCACAGCATTTCAGAAACCCTGGGGAGGGAGCCCTACAATAGCTTATTTAAGGGGTTAACTCCCTTTTATGTTCCTCAGCTCTCGTTTAATTTTGATGGCTGTCTGAGCTTTGGATTAGCAAGACCACGGTTTCTCCCACCATCTTCTGGTGCATCAAATGGTTGTGAAAGGTATAAGTGCAGAGTAAGGGCTGATCTAATTACCATGCCCACTGCTCCTTAAACCAGCATCTGCTGCTTATGGAAATCTAGCCACTATTTTTTTTTTCCCCAAAGAATAATATGGCATGTGTGTGCTTTAGCCTGATTTTACATATGGTTAGTTTGATTAATGTTTTTGTCTTTTCTGGTCATCTTTTCCCAGTTTGCTTGCATAATTAGGAGTTGACTTGAGACAGTTCTGGGCTTTTGTGAACACTGACTAGTATCACAATTAAACCACGCAGTACATCTGATTGGGGCAAGTCCCAAACTTTTGTTTTCTTCATATTCTACCTTAAAGATCATCTAGTTCCAACCCCCCTGCCATCAGCAGGGACACCTTCCACTAGACCAGGTTGCTCAAAGCCTCATCCAACCTGGCCTTGAACACTTCCAGGAAGAGGGCAGCCACAGCTTCTCTGGGCAACCTGTACCAGTGTCTGACCACCCTCACAGTGAAGAATTTCTTCCTAAATAACTATTCAAAATCTGTAATAAAATAATATTTATAAATTCTGGGACTATATTTCTAGGATTATCTAATTTTTGTTTATGTTTTGTAGATGCATATAAGACCCTTTGAGGCAAGTACAGCAGCACACAGGATTTATCTAGTTTAATGGTTGAACTTTGAGTTTCTCAATACAAGAAATTTACCTGCTCAGCAAGACAGCCACCAGTTGATGGTTGCAAACAGAACTTCTGGTTTGTAGGCTTTATTATCAAATATGCTTTAACTTAGTCAAAGTCAGGAGAACTAACCAATCATTTGGATTTGTAGAGGGCTGCATGGAAAGAATGAGGTTAGATTTCCTCTAAAGAGTACTTAGCCCTTGAAAAGTAAATTTAAAAAAAAGTAATGTCTGATTGTAGTCTGAAAAGAAACTGCAAACATAATAGCATTTTACTTGATATTACTACACTTTATTAATTTTTCTAATTTGTTGGCCAATGAGGGGCAGCAGTAGCAAGCACTGACCTGTGCTGAGTGAATGCTTTCCCGGCTTGAAAAAGGAAACCAGAAGCCTTTCTAAGAAATGTGTAATTCTGTTTTCTTATCCCTGTCCTTGGTGGATGCAGATTACAGTTTACCCCATGTGCAGTGCTTCTACTTCTGGCACACCAGCTTCAGAGCTGCTACTTCCCTTATCTGTTATCTGAAAACCTGTCCCACACACGTGACGTGAAGTATGTTTACCATCAGCCTTGAGAAAAGGGTGCTTTTCTGCTGCTTTTTCCTTGGTGGAAAGCACACAGAGTGCTTTTGTGGGGTTTCTGTTTGTTTGGTTTTGTTCTTTCTTTTTTTTTTTTTTTTAATAAACAGAACATTTGATAAAATATGTTATTTATGAATGAAAAGGTCCTTGGTAATGTCTAGGCCATTCAAACATTTCCGTAGTTAATAAATTACTGTCTGTGCTTGAAAATCAGCCTTTTGTGAGATTAAATTCAGATCTTTCCATGTATGCCAGAGACTTTATTTGCGGCTTTTTTTTGGTTCATGGTTCTACATTTTTTGATTCATTTTAAACTATCCTCAGAGACTTTTAAAACATCTTTAACTGTTCCTACTGGAGGCAGAGAGACGCATTCATGGAGCCATGTCAGATAAGCTGGAGACTGTATAGTTTGAGTAAGATGCTCATAATTCCAGCAGACATGTAAGCCCTTAAGGTTTGGGTTTTTTTTCTTTAAGCTGTAACTTTTTTTGAGAATATATTTTCCTCTTTTTTTCCCCCATGTAAAAGCAAATGCAGTTCTTGTTTTGTTTTTTTTTTTTTTGTCTGTTTTTTAATAAAGCTTGTTAGGTATCAGTATTTTCTCTGAGGAGTTAAGAAATAATATTCAAGTTATATATGTAGATATAAAGTCCTGCTTTATATTTGTGAGGGGAAAGACTGACTTAGCTGTTTAGAAGAAAAACTACTAACCTGCCCACAGAATTTGTGATTTCACCTTCTTTGAGAGAAGTCTGCTGAATGTGATCAACTTTCTATGTGGTGTATTGTTTTATGATGTTAAAATCTGCTTGTAAAGTACCAGGAGAGTGGGATAGTGGAATACCTTGTAAGAAATACTAAAGGATGTGAAATCTAAATTCTGGAAGGATATTTTCAACATTATGTGCTTGTGAAAATGTAGCAAAATGCATTACCTTAGTATATATATTGAGGAAGTTTAATGTCAGATTCCTTTTGTGGTTTTTTTAGTGCGTAAGTTTCTGTAACTAGAAACTAAATTTTGGATTCTACAAAATCAATAGGTAGTTTGCCATTGCATTTCGTGTGACTAACATTTGGCTTCTAGTGTTTATGGCACTTGGGCTGGATTCTTCTCTCAGACATACTGGTGAAGATTCAAAACCATTTGCTGGCCAGTGTCCATAATCTACAGTGGTGGGTTGCTGTATATAAAAACTCTCCAAATATATTTAGTATTTGATAAGGAAAACTTTGGAAAGATTGTTTCTGTTGAGGGCAAGTCTGAGGCCATCCCATCAGGCAAAGAAAGGCGAGGCATTCCTTATGTAGTTAGCACAGAGATACAGAGAACGTCATAGATCAAGACCTGCTTATCAAGCTTCACCCAAGAATTGCATAAGCATAAATACAAAATATGCTTCAAATTTGTCTGCTTTCCTTTTGTGTGGATCAGCAGTGAAGTATTAGTTCAGGTGCTTCAAGGAAGGCAGGTCTTTATCTCAGATCTTTCTTGTGAGTTTGCATTGCCCATTGGGACAGGTCTTTGTGGGCAGAATAAGAGGAATATTCTGGCTTCTGGTGTTGCTGAAATGCTAGGAGTGGATCTGACATTCTGTGAATTTGATAGCCAAAGCAAGCAAGTGGTTAATAACCCAGACCTTCCACTTTTGGCATTAATTAAGAGAGTGGAATTGATAGACATGTTAATTACTCTGTTACATTTTTTCCCAAAAGTAAAATTCCCAAATTACAGTAATTTCATGCAAGTATTGCAGCAATGCTCTTTAATCAGAGTTCTTAATAGCAAGAGGATGAAAATGACTATCCATAGTGGGAATGCATGACAGACCACCAAACATCAAGAAATATCCATAATAGGAATTTTGTTTTAAAGTCTTTTTAGTTTGAAGCCAACAGATCTAACAATCCTGTTGCACAACATACTTATGCACTTTGTTAAGTTTTGATCACTAGACTCCCCAAGGAGTTTAAAAGAAAGGAAATAAAGAGCCTCTGACACTAGTTTTGTTAACCTCCTTCCAACCTGCTAGCAGCTCTTGTGATATTTTTATTGTTTAGGGAACAAAATATAAAAACTGTCTGCAAAGGCATGCGATTCCAGCTATTCTGCAGAAGATAAAAATATCTGATTATTTTATAGGATGTGAATTGCCAGGGCTAGAGGCTGTGAAATTTGCACTTCAGTTTTTGGAACACAGCTTCAGATGATTGCCACTGAAATACTTTAAGAAATGTACTTTACGTAGAATTGTAAGTGAATCTCACAAGGCTTTAAATAACCTGCATCATAGAGTCGCTGTGGTTACGTGTGAGACTGCTTTGTAATGCCCTATTCAATCTGCTACATGACTGGCAGAGCTTCAGAAATGCTGTGCTTCGGAAAATCACATTAAATATTTTCCCACACTTTAGTTGACTATATGTCTGTACTTTTAAAAGACACAAAAAATTATTAGTCACTGTAAGTAAATGTAATTGATCTAAGTGCTATATTGGTTCAATTTTCAGGTTTACTATATTTAGCTATAAGCATATGTATTGGCCTTATTTTGAAGACTTTGGTTAGGATTTCTTTGCACTAACTGAGAAATTCCTGTATAAATCAAAGGCACAGTAAAGACCCCCAGCAGACTAGCCCAGCTCATAGGGTTGAGGTGTGAGAGAGATGTGAATAATCAGGATCAGCTAAAGGATGAGAAAAGTTGGCAGATTCAGGGTGAGAAGCTCAGGAGAAAACAAGAACCTGATCAGTTTTAAAGTAGATTACACGGTGATGCAGAGCAGTGCGGTTACAGGCTGATGAAGACAAGCCTTCCTTGATGACTCTTGCAGGTGTTCCTCCCATGGCTTTAGCATCCTTCCTAACCAGATGGCAGTTTAGTTCCTTTACAGTATCACTGGTTCATCCTGGAGCCATTTAACTGAATGAACTAATTGAAAAGTCACACTGGGAAAAAAAAGTCGTAAAATATCACATAATTGAAGCTTTTGATGCATAAATTATTTGTTTGCTTACCTGACTCTGTACCTACTTGCCTGCCTTCATGACCTAAAAGTCCTGGCATGGTGATGCAAGATGTTGCCAGCCTAGTTCATTTCTTTAGATAACTGCTGCTTCCTTAGGCATATAGTTCATTGCTTTTGTGCTTACTTTTCTGCAGCTGTGTCAGTGTAAAGTAACATGAACTTCAGCTGCAACGAAGCAGGTCAGAGCTGTGTACTGTCTTTTGCATAATGAGCTATGTCTTTTCATCATCTCTGAATGAAAGAAAAAAAAAATTAGCCTGTAGGCTTTTTTCCCCCAACTCTTGTTCCTTCATAGCTAACCGTGGTGGTAGATCTCTACAACTGTTGTCATGGAATGATCAGAGGATGTTACTGTGAGCCGGCTGTGAAGAGCTCCTGTTTACATGTAAAGTAGAAGTCAACTCAAATCAATCTGCAAACTTTCCCTTTTTTTTTTTTTTTATTGCAAAGGTATCTTAAGGAACTAGAGTTCAAAAGCAAGTTAAAAGTAGAGTGAAACAGCCTTGTTACAAAGTTAGCTATAGGCAAGATTGTTGTAGCCTGAATATATTTTTCCTCATTTGCTGTTTGAATGAAACAAATGTGCAAACAAGGCTTGGCCGCAAAATTAAGCAACTGAGCAAAAAGTATCAAACTATGTATCTTTGGCTCATATAAGACAAACATCTATTTTTCTGGGGTTTTTAGACTGTCTTTTAAACTGCTTGCTACATTTACTTCTTTGGGATTTTAATTGGTACTGAATTAAATTTTTCAGATGGAAGGACTGCCCTGCTCCTCTGAGTGTAACGTAATGAAACCAAGTCACTCAGTGGTCATGCACTGAGTAATGGCTGTATTGATGCTTCATTTCTTAGATAACCATACTCACTTCCTTTGTCACTCGCTATAGAAAAGTTTAGTCCATCTATTTGCATTTTGTCTTTGAGGTGTCTCATATTCCTAATGACTGCGTGATTCTCCCCATTCCTAACCCCCATGCCAATAAAAAAAAAAAGTGTCATTTCTGGTCTGGGATCAAACTATTGCGTCCTAATGCTTTTATATACATGTCCACATACCAAGATGGCTGAAGGAATTCTTTAGAGAATCCTCATGAATTTCCTTTTAATTTAAAAATGTGTGCCCACTTCATAGCAGTTTCTTTTACTGGACTGTACAAACAAAGCCCGAAGCTGGAGGGGGCTATTGAACTGCTCACTAGCTATGCTGAAGTCTTTTAAAAAAATATCCAGACCTGTAAATTATTTGGAGAAAAAACTACAGAACAGAGTATAACCTGCCAGATTACTATACTTATGTACTGGGGAGTGTTGTAACTGTAAACATGTTTTGTTGAATTATTGTTCAGGGTCACACCAGAAGAAAAGATGTGGGAGTTCTATCCCTTAGTGTCTTTGTGCATGGAGAATCCTGCTGGTACTCTTGACAATATAAGATCGCTATGTAGTCAGCAACGTAAGATCAGCTTAGATCAAATTCAACAAGAATTTGACCTAATAGGCTGGCTAGCCTTTTAAATTTGGTAAAAATCAAGCAGCTGCAACTCTCAACTACGTGTGGTAGGGAGAAAGTGTGCTCTCCACTATGACTGGCTGTATGTATTGTTTCTCTTGACATGTGTTCATGCTGCCACTGGAGTTGGAGAAGCTTTAAAGCTAGTGGTGACTACAAAGGGAGATCCCATGCACCTCCTTCCTCCTCACTCCATTCTGCACGTAGGCAGCTGGAGTGGATGGCACTGGCTGTCACATGCTCAGCTGCTCCTCTTGTCTTGGCAAGCCAGAGCTCCTCTGGGATTTGTTGCTCTTTGCTTGAGGTTACTTGAACCTTTCTAATTTGCATCACTTCTTTTGTGAATTTTAACTTTTTTTGCATCGTTGTCTTTGTAGTTTTTAATTTCTGTTGCTGTGGGACAGCCCAGTTTCCAGCCTTGTGTTTCTCACTTGGCAGAGTTGTAGCCAGATGTAAGCTATGAGAGCTCTGTTCCTTGCTGAGGAGATGTACCTCCTTGTTTGCTGAGTGAAGAGCATAACCCGCTTAGATGTGGTGTGTCAGGGTTTCAAGCCCAGGGCCAGAGTGCATTGCCAAGAAATGATCCAAAGCTTCCTTCTCTGCAGGCCTTTTCCCTCTGACACACAAGTGGTCAGACTGAGCATCTTCACTCACAAAAGAAGATGAAGAATGATGGCGCTAGCAGATAGGATCTATGTTGTGGCAGGGGATTGCTTCACATAGAGAAATCTGTTTCATCACTGTGGTTTGGCTGTTCACAGAAAGTACCTCCGGTTCATAGTGAACCATGATGACTAATGAGGGGATCCCCACTGAGGCAAATAAGAGCCTTGCAGTGGCTCCTTTCTCAGAAGGAGCAGAGCAAAAGCTGTATTTTCCACCTTGGGGACTCACTGAAAGTGAGTAGGGTGGTTTTTTGAAGCAGATTTTGTGTTCCCTATAGACCATCCCACATATCTGTATCTGACTGCGTTCCTGATCCTTCGTACCTTAATCTTTTTAAGGTCCATGTTATGCTCAGTTATCACAAATCAGGGAGGTCTTGTGTTCACTGTGACCATTTTGAAGTCTTTGAAGATGGCTGTGTCAGTGCTTGGAGCTTTGCTTTGCTACAGGTGGGAGCCTCTACAGCTCTGCCCCTTTCTCTGTGACTCTACTGGTCAGAGTGTCTGTGCGCTGCACATAGACTGGGCTGTTTGCAATCCCAAAACCAGCCTGTTCTTGGTAAACCACCCTCCTGCAGCCTGTTTTAAATTCCCATTCTTAGCCAGTCTCATTCAGTGTCCTCAGGTGATGTCAGACAGCTTGTAGGGATGGAATAGACTTCTTCCTGGAGCCCTTGCAAGGTGTGGTTGTAGAGCCAAGTTTATTGGGTTTTCACATGTCTTGCAGAAATGCATCATAAACTGAGCTCTTTGCATCTGTAACTGTGGGTTATAGTTAAGTTTCTGAGTGATCTGGTGACACTTTCTGAGAGAAATGGGATAATTCTGTGTCACCTTTATTGGGTCTTGAAAGTTCTCACCAAAAAAATGAGTGCAAGGCTGTCTGCTCCCTACTGGTTTGGAGGGGATTGGGTTTTTATGGGCTATCCTCTCTGCTAAAAAGTGCATCTGAAGAGGCTGAAACTATAATTACTGACTAACTCTCTCAGACTTCTTCCCAGACACAGCGTTTCTCCTGGGCTAACTTCCTTTAAGTGTGTGTCAAGGTCCATGTCATGTCAGGAAATGAAGCTGCTGGTTTTTGCTCCCTTTTCCTCTTCTCAGGTATTTCCATCCTTGCCTGAAGGATTTCCACACTTCTGGTGGATGTTTTCTCCACCCACCTCCAAGGTGTTTAAGCTGTAGGCAAATGTATTGCTCTGCATTTCCATCTTAAAAACAGCATTATGTACCACTGGCTCAGCTCAGAGGTGGTTTCATTGGGTGGCAGATTGTCATTTTTACATAATTATTAGCATGCTGGGGTAGAGCTGCTGATGGGGATTGGGGTTTGTTCCTTCTATCAATGTAGGTAACCTCCAGTAGCATCTCTAAATGAATGTTCTTGGTCCCAAGGTCTGCAGAGCAGCTAACGAGATCCACATCTCTGCTAAGTGCTGTTGAAAAGGATGGCAGGTGGGATTCAGTTCCTGCTGCAGCATGGCTCTGCAGTCACTGTGCTGCTGGAGAATTGGAGACCCTGTTTTGGGTGAGCTGGGCAGGGGAAGGACGTACTGATGAGGTCCATCATAGCATTACCATGCAGGTGAACAGTGGTTTAGAGAAGAAAGGAACATTATTCTCCAGAAACTGTAGTTTATTTTCTTTATGCATGAACACAGTTAACCTTCCTGTCTGTTTGCCTCCAGGATCAGGAAAATTATGGGATTGTACATTTTAGAGAAACAAATGTGATTCACTAGTTCTTTTAATTACATGCCCATAGTGCAGAAGAAAGCCTGAATCTGCTGGTGCTGCCAGTCCTGAGAGGAACTGGGCCTGAGTGACCATTCCCACACACAGCTTTCAGGTGACATGTTACAAGGAAACCTTAGTTACAGGACAGTAACCTTGGTTTTTTCCTTTTTTAATTAAAAATAAAAAAATTGTGGGCTATCTCTTTGTTGATTCCTAGCACAGACAACACAAGTGTAGTTTGGATTAACTCACTGAGGTGAACAGTTGACTTGACCTGTAGTGGTGTTGCTGGTTAAGGTATATCTGCTACCTGTTTCTCCTCTGGCAAACAAGTTTTAAGTAGCTTTTTCATATAGCCACCTTCAAGTTACCTTTTCTGTGCTTCTCCTACATATGTGTAGTCTCTTCCTTTTTATTTTCTTTTAACTTCATCTTGAGAAAAGTGGGGAGGGGAGGAAAAAATAAAAACCTACATTTGCTCACAGGCCTTATGACTGTGCTGTTTTCTTTCCTCTAATTAGTTTAGGACCAAATGTAGGAGAATAGCACTGCGAAAGGTCAGTGGTGGCATCATGCAGTGTGCTAAACCTTGCATAGCAATGCTGTTAAGTATGTCATAGAAACACAGAACAGACAAATTGCTCAAGTATCCAGTAGTGGGGATAACAGTGTTTCCTTAGTCTCTAAGATTGGCTGTGTTCACTAATACTTGGTGATTAACTTCTGCAGGGAATAGACGGTAGAGGGACCTTTGGATCCTTCCCTGAAAATGCACAATTTTGAGCTATTTTGCATCTGGAAGGAAGAAAGTTCCAAATTTTGAGGTTAACCGTCTTAACAAACCTCTGCAGATATATTTTTAGTTCATTGAATGAAAGTCAGATTTGGCTGGTGAAGAACAGGTTTCCTTCTGCTAAGTATGTTAGCTGATATTTTATTACAAAATGAAGTGTTTTGTTTCCCATTTTTCTTGCAACTGGCAAAGCATAAAACTTCCAGTTTGCGCTTGGCCTCAGAGAAGACTTCCCCCTGCTTTCCCCTCAAATTCCTGTATGCAGCTTGTCAGTAGCTTTAGGGTATTGTGGAGAAGTCACTGTTCTCGTGAAGAAAATGGAAAATTTGCTAATTCTTGTATAGGTTCAAAGTCGCAGATGTTTGCTATTGTCTTCTCAAGAATGAAGTCTAATTGTTATATGCTACTAAGACTTTAAGATCGTCAAGGGAACATTATCTCACTATAAATATAATTGAAACCTCCTTTCAGGATAATGCACGTGTGGCTAATATAGACGTTGGCCACAGACGTTGCATCTGGGAATTTTAAGTTTAAGGTATTTTTTGAGTGCTGTGTTGTGATCTCATGTCAGTGGGTATAATTCCTTTGACTTCAGTTGAAATTGTTCTGTTCTCATCTGTGAGATCACAGTCCCTAAAACCTAATTGCTAATATTTTTGTCATGTTTTATGCCTGTCTCTCAGGATATGGGAACATGTCAATGGAACAACTTTTTAGTACACTGATTTTTCAGAACACTGTTTTGAGCTGGGTTTATTTCAGTTCTATGTAGAATTACAAAGCCAAGGGGACAGAGCAGCAAATTGGCTTTGGGATACCCTGGGGTATGTGTCTGTTCTCTTGCAGAACCTAATGTAGGTGCTTACATTTTGTAAGGTGTGGACTCAGAGCTGAGAGGTTCTCAGTGCCCTGGTGGTGTACCTGTCACTTGAGATTTTTTTGTCCCATCAGCTTTTTGATAAATTTCCAGATTTTTATGAGTCAAGTGGTCCTGGCACCAAGATAATACCCAGATCTCAGTGTAGGGCAGCTTGACTGCATCAAGAGAATTTTTTCTTGGTTGGGAATGAGACTTTGGCTGCATGAGATGGAATTGATCAAAAGCTGTTTTTCTTTATCTTCCTATGATTCTAAAAAATATGGCTTTTTAGTACTGAAAAACAGAAGGCTTTTTGACAAAAGCTGATACCTTTTGTGAAAGACAGAGTAGTTGCAAGGCCGCTTTTCTGGATTTGTGGTTGGTAAGTGCATTTAGAAAGTATATGCAAGCACTGAGTATTGTACTTTAAAAATTATTTCTTTCTTAGTAGTGATTTTGCCTCTAAGGGAAGAAAACACAAAAATGTTGAGCTCAGAGTATTGAGTATTCAGTCTTCCTCAGCTGCTCAGAACAACTTGCAACTTACTGGAAAAAAATAAAAGGTTTTAAGGGATGGTCACGCTAAACCTGTGCAAAAAAAAAACAAACCACAAACTACTAAAGTATTTTTTCCCTGAAAAGTTGACTCTGTGATATTCTTCTAGTTCAGTATCATTGTTCTGGTTTTACTTGATCTTAAGACCAACTAGGTAGAAGGAGACCAATACAGGACTCTTATTGTTTCTGTTACGAGTTGCCAGTGTTGTCCACATGAGCTTGTCATGGAGTATACCAAACAAGTACAGTGCCACATGCCTCCAACTATGAGTCCTAATGCTGCAGCTTATGCAGCTGATGTGCCTGTGTTGTAAGGTCTAGAGATACTTATCTTTGTGGTCATCACAGTAGAAAAAAGGTGAAGAAATTTGAATATAGGATTGTGGCTTGCTGCAGTGATAGGCATCGAATTCTAGGCCCATCATATGCATCTTCTGCTTTTTTTCCTGTATTGTTGATGTTTCTCAAACCTTTGTTTTACAGTTAATTTTCCCTGGAAGTCTGTGGTATGTTAGAACAGAGGAGAACCTTCAGTATTAGAGAATGTTTAAAGCATGTATGCTAAACATACAGTCAGTTTCTTCCATGTGTAAAGGGAGAAAGTCATGGGGGAGGCTTATCTGCATGGGACAGACCTCAAAGTGGACAAAAGCTGGAATGCTTGACAGCTCACACAGCTTGCTCTCAGCATAGCGTGTTAGTAGCACGGGGAGGGTTTTCAGTACTCATCAGTAGCTTGATCTACTTCTCACTGAAGCGGATTGCTTGTTTTGGAGGTTTTTGGTGTTGTTTTTTTGTTTTGTTTTGTTTTTCTGACTTCTGTGAGAGCAGATCTGAACCAAACTAAGTGCTTCTGTAATTATTTTTCTAGTGTAGTGTCCATGTTTCTTGAAGAGCATTGGAGAGCTGTGTCGGTAGTTCTCTCTATACCTTTGGAAGCGTGCACATGCGCGTACGTTCCAAGTATGGATTTTGCCACGACGTGTTTCTGCTGCATTCCCTTATTGGTTCTAAGTACCACTTTAAACCCAGAATTATTTGTATCTAAGTTTTGTTTTTTTAATTTCTTTCAATAATAAGTGTTTTTAATTCCTGCTAAACATTGTTTACTTCCTGCCTATGAATGGTAAAACCTCCATATCTTTTTTTATATACTGTTTCCAGGGACCTCATGCGATCCCAATGGTATGCCCTAGGGAACAGTTTATGAGGTCAGCCTCGCTGTGTACTTATCTTGGGACTCAGCCCTTCCGCCCTTGTTCTTCAATAGTAACATTCTTGATTCAAAGCCACTATTGAAAGGTGGAGATAGCATGGAGAACCCATATGTTTCACCTGGAGCTGATGGTATTGCAGTGGGGGGAAGGTGTTGTTCCAGAGGGGCAACCAACCCACTCAGAGTCATTTGGTACCTTTTTACACTCTGTAATAAGGGTGAGGAATTTTATCCTTTGATGAGGATCAGGTGGAATTTCAAACACCTCTGGCAGGTTACATATTAATGTGTATTTCGGTCCTTGATCAATAGCATCTTAAGACAGCTGAAGGGTAAGATGTGCAGTACTTTGAAGAGCATAATGACTGAGCCAGCTCCAAGTGCAGAGGGCACTCAGCCACCCTTTAAAATGATTGCTCATGTTTATATGCAAGAGCTGCCTTGCTTTTTCTGATAGGTGACCTTTCTAAATCTTTATCATGTGATGACTTCATTGTTCTCTATTTATTGCACATCTTAACTATATTTTAAAAGAACTTGAGCTGATGCCAGCAACAACATGTCTGAGCAGCTTTGATGCAGCTAAGGTAGCATTAGGCTTGAGGTCATTTAAGAAATGTTGCTTTGGGGACTGAAATCTTAAATATTATCCCAACAGGAGTCTCCTTAGAGATTTCAAGAGTACTGTGCTAGTAATTCCCTAGAGTTGAGTGCAATAGCATTTGTGTTATCTGCTGCATCAACTTGGGGATTAAATATAGTGGTTTTTTGGAACGGGTATATTGGGGGTGGAATAGGGGAATGAACCTGGGATGGAAGTTAATGTTTTGCAGAATGCTGATATGACATAATACTGAATAACAGACTGCTTAAATTACATTGTCACTAGGAGAATGTGTTCTCACTCTATTTGCAATTAAAAATAGTAACAGTAATAAAAAACACTCTAATTTTCCAGTTATTCCCCATGTTTGTACTCCCTTATTTTTTCTCTTGAATACTTTTCTTATTGCTATTGGCAACTTTCAGATACCAGCTGGGATGAAATAACTGACTTTGTTTTAGAAGTGACGCTGTGCAATGTCTTATCTTCAGATAACTGACTACTTCAGTTTGTTGGCATACCCATCAAAAACATCTACCCATCAGGAACATGTTCCCATCAGGAACATGATTTTGGAGTCATCTCTCCAAAATCATTGCTCTTAAATAGGGTGATTAAAAGACTTGCTCCTAATCTAGATGAGTGAAGTGGAGCCTTGCTTTGAACAGACACAGCTCCCTCCAACTAGCCAGCTGTAAATGCCATGGGTACCTCTCAAAGCATCTGGCCTTTCTGAATGGGGAAATCAAATGAATTATTTTCCTGTACCCTGTTGGCTGCACAAGTTTCTGTGCCACACTGCCTCAAGGCATCACCTCACTCTGGACCTGAGGCCTTTGAACTTCTTTAATGCCCCTCATACGCAGGAGATCTGAGAAATTTGATGCTGTTAGGTTTTGCTCTTGCAAGATCACAGCAGTCCTCCTGAGAAGACGTAGTGTTATCAACCTACAGTATCAATGCCTAATGCTGTAAGTGCTTTGTGGTATGTTACTGAAGTTCTGATTTGTTGGGCTATCCATTTATACTATCATTTTTAAAGGAAAGAAGGTGCAGAGGGAATCAGAAGACATAAAGAAAAATGTATTTTTTGTAGCAAAAAATATTGGAAGGTAGGTTTGGCTTTTTTCTTTTTTTTTTTTTTTAAAAAAAAAAACTTTATTTGAATGATTTTTATAGTTGTGAAGTTCTACCTTGTTGCAAAAGAAGCCGCCCCAGGGAGCTTTAGCACAAATTTTAATTAAAAAAAAAAAAGATCAGAAAGTCTAATGTGCCATGAAAAAACACTTCAGGGTACAGAAAATACCTAACTTGATGTTCCTGCACAATGTTCAGCATAATCCAGTCTCCTGATGGAATGTTTTCATCATCCACGTGTTGCTATCACTTTAGCTTGTTAATGTCTGCGGCACAGTGGGATAAGGTGGAGGCGGCAGTGGTGTGTTTGGATTGACTGTGGTAATGAAAAACATGTCCTGAACACTTCTTTTAAAGTGTCACTGTTGTGTTGTCTTTGGCTGCCAGCAAGTTTGCTCATCAGAATCAGGTAACGTGCAAATGACATCAACTCCTTTGGTGCTTTCCCCTGAAGGGAACGGCCGAGCTTTTCAGACAGTCCCAGCTACGACAGCCCTGGCTGCACATTAGCTCCAGTGAGGCACCATTCAGAGGAGGTTGGCAGACTGCAGTGAGGATCACAGTATAATGTAGGTAGGAGTTATAATCTTCCTCGCTCCAAAAAGTGCAAGTGCAATTGAATCAGCTTGTTAAGCCAAAATCCATTGCAGTCTGTGCTGATTCACAGTGGGAGCTGACATGAAATATCAAGGAGGGATTAGTGTGCGCAGCATGCTGTTGTTAAAGGCTGTGGTTAAGTGCTTGTGCCACTTGGTCAGACCACGACGTGAAATTGCGGTGAGTATTGAGTTGCTAATGTCTCCTCTGGTTACTCAACTTGGGTTTGCATGCAAGCAGAGCAAGGTGGCTGATTGGCAGGCTTGCTTCATAGCCAGGGATTTTAGAGCATTGCTGAAGAATAGCCCTGAAATATCACACCTTCCAGTGTCTCGCTAACAGGAGCGGCTACACAAGGCCTTACTGAGGGGGGAGCACTTGTCTGGATTTAAATTTATGTTTTAAAAATATTTTACTGCTTTTTTATTCCACATGAGAGTCCCAGGTTCTGGTGAGCTAACCAGGCTCTCCTGGGCTAAGAGACGTTTAAGTGTTTGGTCGAGCTTCCCACTCAGGTGTGTCATGTTGCTCTGCAGGAGTTTATTAATGGAGGAGGTGTTTTTTTAGAGAAAAATGTTGCAGCCTGTGCATTTCTCTGTGCCAAACTCCAGCCTTTTCAAGTTCTCAGTATTACTAGGGAGAAGCATTCTTCCATCCTCTTGCCTCACACAAGTGTCTTTCTGGCCCACTTCTCACAGGATCTGGCTTGCTCAGGAGTTCTTAGCCCTGGCAGAAGATCTTTGCTGGAAAGGTTTGCCCATTGCATGCCGTGGAAGAGGCACACAGTGCCTGTTTTGGTGATGGCTGTCATGCCCAAAGCCCAGCAGAGCAAGAAATGCATGTTCATCCCGAATTCCTAAAATGAGAAGTGGCTATCAACTCAGGGAGTGTGAAAGCAAGAGGAAACCAGGGCAAAAAGATTCAATTGAGTTCCCTGTGTGATTGGCTATTACAAGTTTCACAGGGATGTAGAAACTGCTGTAATTTGGTCCTTTCCCTAGACTTCAAACACCAGATCTTTGTCTCTGTTGCAGGTTAGTTGTAGATGAATGCAAGCAAAGCAAACTGTGCTTAAGTAACCTGATCAAAACACTGTAGGAGATGAGAGTGTGAAGGATCTGCTCCTAAAGCTTTGTCTTATGCTGGAGTCTTTGAGGAGGGAAGCATGTATTTGTGCTAGTGCATTATCATTGAATATCTGAACTCCCTCTCGCTGTTGCTGGCTCTCAAATACTTTGTTATTGCCAATTCACTGACCTCTCCTATGCCAATTACGCAAGACTAGGTTGAAGGTCTGTCATGTCATCATCTGGGAAACTAGAAAATAAATGGAATAAATCCCGTTAAAGTATTTATAGGTAGAGATTGAGTAATGGAGGGTTGGAGTAGATAGAGATATATTTAGTGCAAACAACTTTTTTAAAATGAAAAAAAGATGTAAGAATTCTATCAATGTTGGTAATTTCTACTTGTGAAAAATAGCTTCACAGGGGGGAAGGGAAGAAAGCTATCTGTGTGGTGGAGAGAGAGTGGTGGTATTAGGTAGCAAGACTTGATGCAGTTGAGGTAGGTAGGCAGAGTTGTAGGGAGTCCACAGCTCTCCTGCCCTACTGTCCAGTTTCTGGGAGGGTCGAGGTTCAAGAGAAAGTGTGGGAAAGCTCAGTTCTCACTAACCAGTTGAGACCCCCTGGGTAGTGCAGCCACGTGTCTGAGTCTCCTGTCCTCTGTGGTGTGCTGCCTGTACCCCAAGGGTCCTCTATGTTGTTAAATACCTGCTTCTCAAAGGAGTACTGCTGTGGTGGGCAATGTGATATGGGCCTGACCAGGTCTGAACTCCTCAAGAGATGGAAGAGTGTGCGTGCTGCTGTCTTGTCACAACTGTTTTAGCCTGGAAATTCGTACATCCTTTTGTACTGAGGCTACGTCCTTTCACAGTAAACTGCTGGTGGGAAATTGCATTATTGTACCAGTGGGGAAGTTTTCTGTCATATGATAAGGTTTGTTCAAGCTCTGTCTTCCTGCTGTAGTTTTTGCTGGCTGAAAAGGTCACTGCCTGCTTCCCACAAGTGCCTGCAGATCTGCCAGGTGAGTGGCCTGTGTTTCCTCCATGACTGCCTTAGATCATCATGAGCAAGGTTAGTGGTAAACAGTGTAAGTAATGGATCATCACCAGGCTGGTTCGTTGCAGTTGAACTGGGTACAGGCAACTAAGGGGCAGGACTTGAACGGGAGTGATAATGGGGTTCAGTCTTCCCCTTTTCCCCCTTACCTAAGCAAACACAGACAGTGCTCTTTGGAGATGTATGATTAAAATATTAATAACAGATATCTCTGCTCTGATATGCAGACCTTGAGAAGATAAACTCAGCTGTCCCAAAACACATATGTCCATACCCTGGTGCTTATTTAGAATGGATGCTTTTCTGTATATGCACGCAAAGTGTTTGAAATGACAGGCTTAGAAACAAACAGGTTCCCTTGTCACACCCTGTCAATGCCTTTTTTTTTTTTCCTTCTTAATTTAGAAAATACAAAATCTACTTTTCTGAAGATCTTTTCTGTGCTAGCAAATGTGTGTGTCACCCACCAGTTTACTCCCTCCTATTCCAGTGCCGGGAAAGATTTCTTAGAAGAAAGAGTGGAATAAATCATTCAAATGACTATGTTTTATAGTGCCTGCCTAGCCAGATGAGTGGTTTTCTGAGCACTGGGGTTGAACATGCCTATTTTCCTATAAATTTGTGTCCAGTGGTTGAGTGTGAGTCTCAGCTGAAACTTTTCCCATGGTTGAGGAATTTTCTGAGATTCTTTTCTCTCTCTGGGATCGCACATGCCAGCCTCGCCTTCTGCAAGGATAATTATAGAATCACCTCCCTGCCTGTTTTCACAAAACTTGTAAGAACTTGCAAGAATTTGCTTTCTCCGACCTTTTGTCAAATCTTGGTGTAATGACTGTGGGGCGAGACAAAAACTCTGGGATCAGCACACAGACACAGACATACACACACAGATACTGTGGTCATCATATATGAGCCCTGTTTCCCTAAGACACAAAGCTGAGGCAGTGGGAACCACATTGTGGGCTCTGTGTGGGACAAGGAGTTGCTGACAGTGTCCTGAGAAATTAGGATCTTGTCAGGCAGGGAGAAGGGGAGAGTACAGCAGCTTCTCTTTCTCTGCCCTTTTGAGCCTCTCTGCCTGTGTTCCACTGTAGGGAAGGGACACTTGATGGCATTCTTTTTCTTTTTTTGTAAGTGTAACTTGTCACTGAAATTTGTCCTTGTGGAGTTCAACGTGGTGGGCACTTGGAGAGGCTACCTTACAAGTAGTAAGGAGGGAAGGGATTTGTGCTATTTAACCACAAGGAGCTTTCAGAAATAAGAGAAATACAGTAATATGTCTAGTAACTAGAAGAGAAATATGGTAACTGCAAGCATAAATACTTGGGATTTTAATTGAACTAAGGCTATTCAAAGGTACAATTCGCACTCTGGTGGTAATTCACTCAGTGAAAATAACGAGCAGTTACATGTAACACTTCCCAAGTGTGGGAAAAGCATAGTTCAGTCTTGCATAATCAGCATGTGAAAAATAAGTAGATGTAGAGACAGGTACAATAAGTACACAGAGAAACCACACGTGGGCTTATTGATGTTTTACCACATCAGTGAGATCTGCATACTGTTCCTGGCCTTGCCGTTAACTTAGTGTGTGATTTGAGGAAAATCATCGTACTATTCTGTGCTCCAACATACCTGTTTGTGTTAGAGATTATGGCTGTCCCATGAAATCTCACTCTACTTGTATGGAAGTTGTTTTTTTTTTTTTTTCTGATAAGCTTAGTATTTTTTTCCATTATAAATACAGAAGGTGCTGGGAAAAGGGCTGTAATTTGTAGTTTTAAGCCCTAGCTTGAGCATCCTAGATTTTATTAGATTCTCAATCTCAGCCTTAAGCCCAAAATGAAGTACTGAGGGTTTCATGTTAAACATTTTAGCTTGTGGTATAGATGACTTGGAGCACCAAACAAACTTTTCAGCTATAGCAGTAAACCTGAGGAAGGAGGAGAAGGGTCAGGAGTGATGTGCAATGGCCTTTCCCAGAAACAGACCAACTTCCAGCATGATGGCCCATGTCACAGTTAAGAAATGGCACCTAAAGGTCTGAAACAGAGCTCGAGTTTACAGGAGAGCCTTTGATGGCGTTCACCTTGAACATGGGGTCTGCTTTCATGGATGATATGATGCATAGCATATATACATTTAGGTGTATGGCAGTTCTAGGAGGAGAGGTTTGTGGGTGTAGTGATAGATCACTCTGCTGTTTACTGGCAGACTCACCTCCTTTTGTGCAAATGGACTTTAAAGGGTGCTCGTATAATCATGTTGGCAACTGCTCTAGCTGAGAGCAAGTAGTAGTGTCCCTTCCCACATCTTCAGCTGCTCAGAAGTTCTTTTGAGAAATTCTACTTCTGAGGCTAAATTTCCCTACATGTACCAGCATTTACTTATTTTTGGCTGTTCTGAGAATAGAAGGTTTCAGCCACACTTCAGTAATGAGAGAAGAATGAAATGAGATTTTCTTTGTCCCCAAAAATGTTGGTTTTAAACATCCTTTCAGCTGACTGGATGAAATTGGAAAATCGGGATGTGACAGTGGTGCTCCAGAATTCTCCAGGGGACTTTGGGCTTGACTTCATGGTTTCATGCAGTTTTTTGTGGCTGATATGGAGCCTATGAAGCAAACTTTTCCAGTTCATTTTTTCTGAAGTACACAACTAAGGAAAGATTTACTACAGAAGCATCTGCAACAAATTTAGCAGAGTAGCCCAATAAAGTATATTGCTGCAGATTGCTACAGAGACCTGGTATGGTTGGTGGCAAGGCCAGGGAAAACTGTCTTTTGCATGGCTGTCAAAATCAGGAGAAGGTACCTCAGTCTCTTGTGCTCTTGCTGAACTGAAGCAGAGGCAGCACTTTATTCTAAAGAGTTGTCCTGTGGTCTGAAATGGGAGATAATTTCTCAACAGCAAGGTGTTGTTTCTCCTTTCCCTGGATCCCCAGGAAATTCTTTGATCAAGGAAAGATAATTAGCGGAGCAGAGTATTTTGCCAACCACACTTAATGCTGGGGTGACAGCTGAGCCCTCAACACTTTCCTCAAGCACCTCAGGGTCTAAGTGAGCAATTGAAAAAGATTGTTTAGTAAAATCTTATCCAAACTAGTGAGAAGAGAGTGCAGAGAGTAGCTGATGTCTGAGAATCACACACACACAATCACAGAATGTTAGGGATTGGAAGGGACCTCGAAAGATCATCTAGTGTGAAGGGTTCTTTTTGTTTTAATTTTGTTCTTAAGCTCTTTCTAATAAAAGACCTGGCTGCTGTTGCTGCTCTGACCTCTCTTTTATCTCATTCCTTTCCTTCTGCTGGCTTATGTTTGAGTGGTGGGATATCATCCATCTTGCATTACCCCTGCCTCACTTTAGAGTTCTCAGTTCCTCATGTGTCTCTTTCCTTCCTTCCTTCCTTAATTTTTGTCATGTTGTTTAAAAAAAACCCCAAATTTATTTGATGGCACCACATGGGCAGAAAAATGTCTAGAGGATCACATCATTCAGTCTACACACAATGCCTGGATCTGAGCCATGCTTTGAGTTCATTGCTTACATGACCTCTAAATATTTATTTTTGAAATGGATTTACAAATTGCTATGATTGATTAAAAGAGTCCTGAAAGATGTGTATTCTTCTAAACACATGCTGAATAGTGGTTGGTTTTAACAAAACAAAACAACAAAAAATCCAAACAACTTGTTTAATTTTACATGAAGTAACAGATCTATCTAAAACTAAATGTTGTTTTATTCTTTAAATCTTGAGACCGGTGTCTGAACACCCAATACATATTCAGGATGACAATAATATGTTGGCTGCAACTCTTAACTCTTTTATCAACATTTCTAACATGAGAGTTGTGACTATAATTTTCTTTCAACAGCCAAGTTTTGGGAGTTATATTTTGTTTTGTTTTTCAGTGTACTGCCCTGTGCTTTTGCTTGGACAAATACTGTGTCTAGTGTAATTAAAATCAAACGCTATTAATGTATATTTAAATTGTTGTCTACATTAGTATGTGAGACATCAGACTCTTAAGACCACTGTTTAATTGGGAATCAGGTAACAGAGGAAACTAATTGTCATTGCCTTGTGATGAAAGCTTAGTGAATGTATCTTAACATAAACATGGTGTATCGATTTCTACAGTAAAAATGACTACATGTGAGCCATTCAGGTCGCTTCAATAATCTTTCATCAGCTTGGCTGTAACATTTCAAATTGTAGGACACTTTCCCACTTGCTAGCAAAGTCTTGGTCCCTGATTTGGGGGATCAGAAACTCTTTGGAAATAATTTTATCCCAGAGTGAAAGGCTTTTTATTTAAAAATAGCACTTCCTCACGTGTAATGTTGCCACAGTAGAGACCCCGATTTTTCTTGGGAAGATGGGACATGCAAGATGTGTGTCTTGATGTGCCTGTTCATAAACCAGCTCACTGCTGAACTGCATCCTGAAATGCAAAACTGGTCCAAGAAACAAGTTTCTGGTGCAAAATTACCTATGGTGCTTAGCGTTCTTTCATTTTTAGGGGCTTAATCTACCTGTCGAGCCATGTATTTTTATTGCACCAGTCTATGCCATGTGTACAAAACCATTAAAACATCTTGGAGATTATTAGAGGCTTTGAAAGGTCTGTAAGTCAGTAAAGATCCATTCCTTACTGATTTTTGTGTAATTTTCCATCCAGTTTATTGTGACCCCTTTTAAGACAGGCTGATGAATACGAATCTTATCCATACCCCTTACAGACCAGTTCTTAAGTTCAAGGTGAAAAGTTCTTCCTCAACTTCATTGTATTTCTGTAGAAATTAACTATTTACAACACTAGCAACTCTGTGATATCTGTGGGTTGTAACGCCCCAAGGCTGATGAAGAAAAAGGACCATAGAGATCGTTGAGCTTTAGAACCAAGCCCGTGAAGGACTTCTAAGAGATAAAAGCTAAGGAATTATTAAGTATGGTCATTTTCTTCACAGTGTCCATTCCTGCGTTTTCAGAGGTGTGTTACCATATCTTCCACTGGCTGTGTAATCTGGACATCTCCTTATGTTGGTCTGATAAAGTCAGTCTTGCAGTAACCCATCCCAAAAAACCCCAAATGGATGGGCTGTTGGGGCCAGGTCCTTGTCTGAGAGGAAGTGGCACAGTTATCTTCTAGGCAGAAGTTTCAAAAAGGAGTCTATTGCACCTGAGTGTGCAGAGAGATGGAGTGGGGTATGAATCCCAGGCAGCTGCTGTGATAATGCGTAGGAAGAAGAAAAGGGGAAGGCTTCTGAATCCGGCAAAGTTTTAAGAAATATTTCCTCTTGATATATGCACACATTCTCTCCACTTACTCAAGCTGAGCTGGAGACAGCTGGTGTTCTTCCAGACACTGAGGAAGCTGGGCGTCAGCACTGTCTGCTTCAGATAAGATTAATAATGTATAGCTTCATGGGGAATGGAGCCTAATCTGTTGGGATGCCATGGCAAGCACTCCTAGTGAGGAGGAGCAGCTGCCTGTTTTGGGCCTCTTGAGAGGAATGAGATGAACCATCTGAGACAGATTCAGATTGACTCCTGTTTGGTTCTGCAGGCAAGTTGCTCACACCTTGTAGTCAGCTGTGTTGAAAGCAGTAGACAGATCTATGGATTTCTGATCATGTCCAACTCCTAGCTCTGTACACTTCAAAACTCTCTCTGAAAAATTATGCTGTAAATCAGCACAAGAGTACAGCAGAAGGAACTTTGTTTCCTCCATGTGTAGCAGAGTACAAGGATACTGAGAGCTTCCTGAAGTACAAGCTAGCAGAAGTCTTGACTGAAAAACCAGAACAGTGGCTGTTTTTTGAATGAAAGTCCTCTGTAGTCACTTCTGCTTCCCGTTTTGAATTTGGAGGTTAAAAAGAGAATTGTTTGATCTCTTGAACACTTTCTGTGTTGAACACAGGTTAGAGACTTCTGACCTATGTCTCTTGCACGTTGTGTATTACAGTCCTACCAAGGCTGGTCTGTGCAATGAAGCCATAATCTTCATCCTCCCCAAATGGTGGAGACAAAAATGATTCTTACCTACAAAATTTCTGCCAATCTTAAGTACTGTCTGAGCCTATCAAAAAATGCCCTGCTTTGTCTGAGATGTCTCCCTCCCGCCCGGTGCTCTGTATTTCGGTCTATTTTACTTGCTTTTAAAAGCGATCAGAATGGCTGAATGGATTTTTCTAGTGAGGCTGCGGGAGGCAGCTGCTGCATGTGTAGGCAGCTTGAAGACTCTTGTGCTTGTAGTTTCTCCCTCATCCCTGCATGGTTTCCTTGCTGGCTTGCTTGTGATTTGGTCATTCCAAATGCACAGTCTCCACTCCTAACACATGCATGAGCAATTTAAGGAGAAGGAGATGTATAGATTCTCTAGTTTTAAAAAAAAAGACAAACCAAACCCAGTAAAACCAATGCTTACGCTAAATGAGCATTTTCTTTATCCCTTTCCTCTTTGGAACAGGAGTTCTCATTATAGATACAGTTTAGAGTCATTAGCGTCTTTTTTACTATTACACACGTTCATAAAGCACTGGTGCTGTGTACTGGTACTGTACTGGTGCACTGGTACTCTTACTGGTGCAAGAGTAGAGATAGAATAATTCTCTGCCTGCTAGAAGGTCTCCATCCCCTTTTTCAGAAATAATGCTGCCTCCCTCCCTGCATTCAGCAGCTCCAGGGCTAGTAGCTAGAGGTGAGTGACTTTTAACACAGCCCTGGCTTTACCTGCAACATGTTTTTTTAGGGTAAGCGTGCTGCCAAGGTATGTCAGCTGGGGGTTTTGCTGAAGGGGAGCTGAGAAAACCTGATTTCTGTCAAGATCACCTAGGCCGGAGTGCAGCATGCTTCAGCTTCCCACCCTCCTTTAATTTATCTTCGCTTTCTTAATGACTGCTGTGTAGAAAAATCTGGGACATTAGTCGCTCTTGATATTGCTGAGGAGCTTGGTTAGCAGCCAGAGCATTGTTCAGAGCTGTGGAGTGATAAGGCTTTGTAGGCTCAAGCTCTCTTGGACTCCCTTCAGAGATCCTGGCTAGGATCTGCCCAACCTTGTAGTTTGGAAGCAGCTTTTAGGGTCAGCCCCAGGTAAAGTGCACTGCGTTATTTACCTTTGCTCATGCTTGGATGCAGTTAAAAGACAAGGCATGAGTGAAGAACAGAAAATTAGGAGGGGAATTCTAGATCACTGGAGGCTGCATCGTGTGAGTTTCACATGCTCTTGGTGGGGGGTTCCCACTCCTGGAGCTTAACCTGAGGCAGAGAGAGCAATGGCAGCTGTTCCTTTCCTTCTGGTTTGAACATGGGGTAGGTGGTGGGGTACCCAGCAGGTGTTAAATACATCACTCAAGCTCTTCTGAAACCTGAACTAAGTACTTGGTTGGTCACTCAGTGTGAAAAAAAAAAAATAATTATAGTTAAAAAAAATTCTTCAGACTTGCAGATCTGTACGGAAACCGACTCTCCAAATCAAAAGGTCAGGTTTTGTGCCTTGATCTGTGGCAATAATTTGATGCTTTTTCCTCTTTGAGGTTTTTCAGTCCAAACTCTCTAAGTACTGTTTTCACAAACAATTACTGCTAGGTATGAACAACTGGTTTCCAACCTGGAATAAATTTACATGTTCCTGAGAATACTGTTGCCTTTACCCAATTCTGTGATTATTTACTGGAGCAAATCATTCCTGTAATATTTATTGTAATGACATCTGTAAAATAGAATATCTATAGTATTAGGTTAGCAGAAACTAAAGGAGAGTAGTGAATGCTGAACTAGATGCCTTGCCAGAGGTGTGAGCGTAGGTCTGTACCTTTCCCATTGTCAAAGGAAATCCATTAGCATTCCCTTAAATCACTTTTTCTTCATTGCTTCTATATAGAAGTGAGCTACCCTTTTTTATTCTACTGTCCTGGTTTTCCTGAAACCACCACACCTACACAGAAGAGTTTCACACTGGAAAACTACTCTGGATCTTTTTCTGTCTTTTACCTCTCTCTTGGAGGAAGATTTAGTATCTGCTACTGCTGCTGGATAGTGGCAGTGTACAGCCACCTCTGCAGGTCACATTTAACTGATGTTGGGGACTGCAGCATCTCAGTAGAACCCAGGAGAGTCCTGGGCAGTTTGACATTCTCGTTTCCATACAAAACACTGATGAATTCAGGATACAGAAAAAAATGCAGAGGAAAAATCTGTCCTTTGTGAATTTAAAGATATAATTTACACCATCTCTGCTGGGTCTCTCGTATTAGCTCAAAACTTGGTTATTTTGGGATCTGGTTCTTCAACTCATATTTCTTAGGCTATGCATGTTTTTTCAGTCCTGAAGCATGGCTCACTTAAGCCTGGATTATACAGATAATGTAGACACTGCACTGTGTTTTGAACCCTAAACATCCTGCTTTTCTCTTGTCATTGACAACTTATTAGATATTATCTGCTATAAGATAAACACATATTATTATGCTGAGCTCACTACTAACTGAATGCTACTGTGGATTGTCTTTATTATAATAGAGATCTATTTTTAATTAAAATGCTTTATCAATATAAAAAACCCTTTTGTTTTGTAATTAGAAAATTCACTATACTTTTAATTAATATAAGTGTTGAAGAGGCATTTGGTTTCTGAGTCTATTTTTGGCATTCCGCAGCCACATCATTCTAGTGATTTATAATTGAAATGCCTATTGAAAGCCTTCATAATAAAAATAAAAAAGAAATTAGATTACCTCTGAGACTTAAAAGAACTGTTGAAGAATTTATTAGGACAATGTTAAAATATGCCCTAAAACGAGTCATGTTAGTCTGCAGGTTCAAATGGGATACATGGGAATTAAGAGTGCTGTACTACTCCAATTAATTAAAATGTAGTCAGCTGAAACCTCCACTATAAGAAAAATTGTTCCCCAGAGTTTTACCTTTATTACAGTGCTGGTGCAGCTTTCCAGTCCCAGCCATTGCTAAGCTAAGTAATTAGCTCAGTTTTTAAAAATAAACAAAAGGATAAAATTACCATGACAGTACATAGGATTTATTTTTTTTATTGCTCTGCTGGGCTCTGTTTGATAGTATTCATTGTATATGGCCTTTCTTTCTGCTGCCAAAGACAAACAGCGAGAGACAAAGTATCTCTGATTTGAGGGCTGTGCTGTTTTCCATACTGTAAGACTTGGATTATTTTACAAGTGCTGTTTTCTGTAACTTTGGCTAAGATGCCCATCTCTCCTCTGCAGATGTGCTGCCTATCTCATCCTTGTTGTGCTGTGGGGAGAGTTCTGCCACAGCACGGTTTCCTTATCAGCAGTTCTGCAGTAAATCAAGTGGGAGGAGGCTACATTTCCGAACAGGGTCTCGAAGGAAGAATTCCCAGCGTGTTAATTCATATGGGATACCAGAGGACATCTGCTTTATGAGGCTGTCTCCAGAGCTGAGACTTCAGGACCTAGATAAAGCACTGCTTCTGTCTCTCCCATACAGTATATATTCTGACCCCAGCTTTACATAGTCTGTCATCAGCTTGTCCTTGAGCTGGATGTGGTAGTGAAACCCTTTGGATAGGGCTAACTCTTATCATTCTCTTGTTTCGTGTCAGGACACTCTCCCAGAAGCTGCTGAATAGCAAAGACATGACAAAGAAGCCTTTGATTGTGGCTATCAATACTGAGACTGGAGAACTGTAACTCCAAATTAAAAGAGATCCCACTGAGCTCTGTCTCTCCGACAGAGTGAGCCCCAAGTTTGTTTTTCATCTTAATGATCTGAATGCAACTGGTTTAGATTCTCAAAAATATTTTTAAAACACTGATGCTTTTTCAAGGATTAAAGAAAGGGACTTCATGTCCATTCTGTCTGAAAATAATAAACAACTATTATTTTATTCTACTATGGCACTTTCTTAAAGAATCCCGTAGCATTTACGTTATTTAGGCTCCAAATTACCCCTTTAAGGGATATTTGTGCATCTTAGTTTTTTTGCAGTACAACAAACTGAGATGGAAAAGTGCTAGCGATTTGCCTAAAGGCTAAGCAGACCCTATCAGATGTAGAAATGTGTACTCCCAAGTTCTTTATACCTGACATCCATCCAAATAAATCCTCTAGGATTCCCTCCTCTGTGGTGGATATGCACACAAAGTGCAAAGAAAACACAGTGTATCAACTCCTATACATAGTACATCCTCAACAGTTGTCAAGTGTGAAACTGCTCAGTACATACTGTGGCTTTGCACTTTTGATAGTAAAAATGTCTTCAATGTTAACAGCTCTTTTTAAGTGACATGTCATGGGAAAGGACAGTGGAGAAAAAGCTAGCCATGTCTTCTCCATACTATGCCTTGCTTGATGAAACCTGGCATTTCTTCCTTTTGTTTCACTGGCAAGGAGCAAAACTTGATGGGGAACCCGCCTTGCATATGACAAGGGGCAGAGGAGTCTAAAATGGAGGATGATCTGTGCTCTGATACAAAATTTGTGAGATTCTTTGCCCACGTAAAGGGACAGTCTCTAGGAAGACTCATGAAACCTATAATTAGACTATGTGTTGTCCACCTCAGACAGCTGGAGGTCAGATGAAATTTGGTGTGAGGGGGAGGGAATGCTCTGTTTTTCCCCCTTCAAGAGTCTCAAGTTTCCTGTTGCAGAGGAGTTGAGAGGTCATATAGTTTCAATCTCTTGATGTCTACTTATCTATATCGAGAAACTCCATCACAGCCTGAGCTGTGTTGCCTTCTAAGTGGGACGGTGCTGGTTGGTGGGTGTACGTACAGTGGGGAATGTGCAGCCCTTTGGCTTGGCTGCATGAGACAGTGTGCAACAGCGTGTGCTTGAGCACATGAGTCTTGATGCATCATTTCAACCATTCCTTTGTCTTATATACTGACAAGCTTGTTCTGTACAGCCCCACTTTCTTCCCAAGTAAAATTTCCTTGTGTTCCCACTCTTCTAGGCAGGTATTGTGTGAGCGGACATACAATGGTCCACATCAAGTTGTATTGGATGACATCTCTAACCATTATGTAGTGGAATAAAACACAGTAACAGGAAGAATGGCTGTCACTCATTTTCTGTTTAAATTGAGTGTTCTTAAAGGCAGACAAGACTTGATGTGAAATACCAATTTTTCACTATATTTGCACATGATTTCTAAATTGTCTCTTTAGGGAGAGTATCTAAAGCGTTTGTCATTCATTTGGAGATTAATTTATGTTCTTTTCATCCTTTGTTCTTGTATTCTTCTGCAGTGTTATTAGTGGTTAAGAAAATTGCATGACTATAGTGATATATACAACTGTGGGGGGTTTTTTAATATTTTTTGCATGCTAGAGGTTGGACACTTTTCTACCTTTCACGTGAATGCCTGAGGAACAGATTAGTATTCTAAAAACCTGTTTATGAGTGAAAAATGGAAAAGTTCACCTCCAAGGGTTTATTTTAACAGGACTGTGTTTGGTCCAAGTTTCATTTTACGTAAAATTGTAATTTACAGTTTTGCAGCTGTGCATATGCACTTTCACTCTCTTTGTCTCTTTGAGACAAAAGAATTGTTGGATTGCTCTCTGTGGCATTTTAGCTCCAGTAGTGATCACTGTGAACATGCTGCGATTGATAGAATTTAGGCTCATGTAATGGAAGATAATAAATTTGTGTTAGTTTTGTACAATCCCAGTTTTAACTATTTCTCCCTGCGTGACTATGCCACACTGTATAGGTGGGATTTTCACTGAGAGTTGTTTTAAAATTAACCACCTTCATCTTCAAATGAAATGTGCTGGTGCAATCTAGCCTGGCCTATAGTCCTTTTCCTTGGCAGGTGTCACAGAGCAGCAGAAAGCCATGCATGCACCATTCAGAGAGAAACTGCTTCAGCAAAGCACAGTGCTGGTGCTTTCCCAGGCTCCCAGCTCCTGCCAAGCTCCTCCAAGAGATTGGAGGACTTTCTGTGAGCATGCTGTGTACCTCCGTTGCTGTCCTAAGAAACGCGTGCCCCACTGCAGCTCTCTTGTTTTCAGCTTACTTCTGTAGCTGTCTCTAAACCTGGAGCTGGGAACAGCTCTATGAAAATGAGAAAAGAATCCGTGCAGGTGGCCAGCTGTACGTCCTCAATTTTTAAATACTTTTGAAAGCATATTTCCAAGTATGTTTAACCACTGCTGCTCTGCGTATATACATGCTATCTTATAGCCCTGAACACTGTTTTATAATATTCCAGGTTGTTTAATTTAATTCTCATCATCATTTTTAAGCAGAGGTGTCACAGTTGCTCTCCATTTCATCTAGCCAAACTGAAAGCCCATATAAAATAAATGCGTTTTTCAACGGAGGTGCTTCATCTTAGCCTAAAATACTATGTATGTTTTGCTGTTAATGGATAGAGAGTGATTCTCCACCCCGTGACACTTCGTCATTTCTCTGTACGCGACTGTGTCCATGTGTACGTGCATTTCTGTGACTGCGAAGAGAGACGCGGATGTGACCGGGGGAAAGCAGGCTGCATCTGCCATGTCCTCACTTGCACTCATGGTCAATATCTGAGGTCAGGTGGGGCCATTCTTTCTGCGTCCCCTTTCCCTGCACTGAGAACACCCCAGGTTCCTGTTTTTATGCACAGGCTGTGCACAGCAGACCTTATCTCAAGTGAACGGGTTGTGTACCAGTCCTGAATAATCACTGAAGTAAGGAATCAGACCCATAAAACTGTGCTGAGAGCAACCACAGAGATGTCTGGGCAAGAAGTAAGGCACCAAGCGTAGCAGACAGTGCTCTGTGGGCAATTTTCACCAGTTTGGAGCTGGTAATTGCAGCTGCAAAGCAGTGTGGTACTGCAGACCTGTAGAACACCTAGATCTTCAAGTGAATTTATTTTTTTCTGTGCTGTCTTCTGCTTAGATGTGAGCATGAAGCTTTATAGTGCTTTGGGTTGACAAGAGTGAATTTGCAACAGTTAAAAGTAATATTTTCTAATGCAAAATGTGAAAACCAGTGTTGGAGATCTTTGCATTAGTCTGAACACTGTATCAGACTGAAAGAAAATGCAGACTGCTGAGGCAGTTCCTTACCTCAGAGCAGACTGTTTTCTGCAGCAAGATATCGCTGTACCTCTGGCACACAGAGAGCAAAATGCAGCAGGGGACCCTATGGAAAAGTTCTGTTGGTTTTTTTCCCTCCTATTTTTGGGAGATGGATTTGTGAAAGCAGGTCAGACAAAGCTTGGGGCTATATGGCTTGTTGTGAATACGAACTTTGATTTACTTGCCCTGTACTGTTAGTCTTGGGGGAAAATATTCTTTAGCAGAATGACTACAGTTATTTAATTAACTGTTTGCTTAGCTATAGCTTTGTGATTCTTCTGTGCCTTTAAGTATCTCTCTCTCCTATACATGATGTATGGGCACATCATCCTCTGTCCCTTCCTGGAAAGTATATTCAGGAGTCATGATAATAGTCACATAAGGTTTTGAAAGAGAATTTCTATGTAGGTGTTGAGGTAAAGCTGCTTCAGCAGCTGTAGCAACTTGTTTTCATACCAAATACAGCGTTCCTTCCTCATGTGCAGGCATACACACAGAGAACTGTACCCAAGCACTCTTGGACTGACTCTGTAGGTGCCACCTGTACCTACTCATGCTCTTTTGGATGTCCTGGACACTGACTGCAGCACCAGCCATGCAATGATGGTGGTGGGTGGAGGTGAGTCCTGGGTCCTGGCTGGCTGACTACATGTACAGCCATGTGCCAATGATGCTCTAGCATTTGACAGGGCCTCTTGCTAAAGGTTCTTGCTTCAGGATGAACTGAGGTATGCTTTGACTTCACTTAAAACCCCAGCTTGTTTCTGTCAGTTCAGTTTGGAAGAGAGGGAGGAAAATCCCAGCATCGTTTGTTGTTTGGTTGCACCAGGAGAAAGCCCCCAAGCAGGAGCACAAATACAGCGAGCAGTCATAGGGATCTGACTGCTGGTGGGACTTACTCATCCCCCTGGCGCTGTTTGGATTTAGCCATCTGGCTCTGGCCCTGCTTAAACCTGTCAGCTGAGGGTGATGGTGCCAAAGCCAGGAGTTTGTGAATGTCCACTTGGAGCTTTGCATGGCCAACTGTCAGCATATATATTATCAGCCAAGCCTCCTCTTCCTCCTCCACAACCTTGGGCATGTCAGTCAACACATATAGCCATGCCTTCCCACACGCAGTGAGGGAAGTGGATTTCAGCCCTATTTAAGCCTCCCTAATAGAAATGAAGGGTTTCAGTCTTTATTTCCTGTACTAGAGGAGGTAGAAAAGATATTTTCCTGCTTTTAATTTTATTTTCTTTCTTTCTTTCCTTTTTTTTTTTTTATTTTTTTTTTATTTTTTTCCCTTCTGTGGTGGTGGTTTCCACTAGGCTGGGCACGTTGTGCCCATTGGAAGTCTCACCTTAGCAAGATGAAGCCAGCTCATTCTAGTGCTGGAATTTTCTAATACAGGGAACAGGAAGAGGAGGATCCTACCAAGCAGGATCAGCCCCAATCAGAAAGAGATTAGAAGCAAATTGAGGTTTGTCTGCATTAGGACGTGAGGCCTAGTCACTCAGGTGTGCTTCTTTCTAACTTCTTCCAGTAACATCACGCCCATATTTATCATCAAAGTGTTAGTGCCGTTTTCCATTGCTGGCATCTTCTCATCCATATGCCAACAAACCTTCCACCAGTTCGGGGGACAGAGACCTTTTAGCTCAGCTCCTGTGGAGAAGGTGTGATGACCCTCCCTTCAAAACAAGCCAGTCCCTGGCTGCCACTGGGATGCAGCAGCGCTTCTATCCCTCTGCCAGGGCAGTCTTTGGGAATGCTGTGTTTATAAACTACAGTCACATCTGTACTGCTTTTTTTTAAGCCACCCCCTATAGCCCTGATGTCTTTAACATTGATGGAGAATTAACATTTTCCCACATGCAAACGGAGAACAGGCGCCACAAAATGTCACAAAATGTAAGTTGGTTCATTAAGCAATAACTTTAGGCAAAACTTGAATGTTTAAAAATTTATGGAGATGTATTTGTCCTCTTTTTTTATCAGTGCATAACAACTGTTTGTAAAAGATTGTTGCTAGTCTTAGGCTGCACTAGTTGCTTTTACACTCTGAAGCCTTTTACTTGCTGATGAACTTGGTGCACATTGGCAGTACTTCAGTAACCCTTCCATCACAGCCTCTTCTTTGAGTTCTTGCAATATAAACCTTCTGAATTAATCTAAACTGTCACATGCCACACAGCCTGCGTTCACTGCACAGCATGCTAACCTAATTGTCACATTCTAAAGAGTCTTAGGACTGCTAGGAAGGTGTTTTGCGTTAAATGGATGGTGTTTATTGCATCTTCCAAATAAACACTCAAGACTCCAAGCATAAATTAGTAAGCAAAAATCGGAAGCAAAGGACGATGAGATGATCTTGTGCAGAGTTGAGAGTAACCAAAATCAGAATTCTGTTTCTTCAGCAGGTAAGACTTTTGCTACCTTGTAATCTTTCACTTTTTCAGCCTGATGCATGGCATTGTTTAATCAATAGGTATATTAAGAATGATGATTTGAAATAAGTGTAGGAATTCACCTAGTTGTGGCTTAGATGAACTTCCAGTGACTAGTGACCTCTCTTGCTCTTTGATTACTATTGATCCAGAACCCATCTGCCTTTCTTCAGATGTTTCTGCTAAGGCTTTTACGTAGTGTTTATGTTATGAAGAACTTTTTGGTGCTGTCACATGGGTGTTTGGATCTTTGCTTCAAGCAGACCTTTCTCCCCTATTTCTTCAGGTTACCATTCCTGTGTGTTTGCCATGGTCATGTTGCATTAGAGAGTGTGTGTGTGTGCCAGTGCTAAATCCATGGCTCCAGAGTGTCTTTACATGACAACAATCTTCTCATGTTCGAGTCCACACCACAGTATCATCATGTCCATGTGACCTGAAGTGTGTTAGGATCTCCTTACAGACAGGCATGCGATACTGTACTTTGTCCAGGTTTTTTTTCCCCCTTAAGAATCACAGCAGTTTAATATGGTGCTGAGGAAAGCTGTTCAGCCATATGTGTTTTTAAAAGGAGAAGCAATGCAGGACCAATGTACAGTGGAAAGGAGACCAAATTCAATAGGATCTTTAATCCTGCCTGTACTCTGGTTGAAGCTGAGCAACTACTTTGGAACTGTAAAGGGATTCGAGCATGTGTTCATCTTTCTTGATTTTTTTTTTTTTTAAATCTGTGCTATTTGCAAGAAGCCCTATACTGCAAACCTGAAGCCATACTTCCTCGTATTGTACAAAATAATGTGGATAAAACATCATTCAGCACATCTAAATATATGTAATCATCATGCTTATAGTCACACATCTGTTTTTCTCTTACTTTCAGAGTGATACAGTCTATTAGCATGGTTGTGTGCTTTTTACATTAATTTAAACAGGTAAAATCAGATAATGTATATTCTATTGCACATGCTGATATGCTTTTATTTTCCCATTTCCTTTAGACAGTGATAATGAAAATTGGTATTTTGAAACTGAGAATTTAGTTATCAGAAAAAAACCCTTAATGCTTACATGCAGAACTGGTCTAGCAGAAAAAGCATATCTGATCCAAGTCATCATCAGTTGCTCTTTAATTATGATGACAATACAAAAATGAAGCAAGCTTACCTTAGCTTAGGAGACTCTTTTTTGCTATATCCCAGGCAGTTTCCTCTCCTTATTCACTTGAAAAGGAAAAATCCACTTGAATAAAGAAAAATAATACTAGAAGAGTGAAGGATTTAAGGAGTCCTCATCTGAGCTCCTGATCCACTTGTTTTTAGCAAATTGCAAAAACCTTGATCCAGTAGTAGCTCAGAGCAACTTTCCTCTCCTCGTGTGTTCTGTGGGCTGAGAATCTGCAAGAATAGACCTGAGACGGTGCTGCAAGAGAGAGACAGTGGGGGGACCTTGGCACAGAGTTGGACCAAACTCTAAATATAGCCCAACCCACTTTCTGTGCAGTTCTCTTCATACTCTGAAGGCAGATGACCTTGTCAGAAAACTGACCTCCCAGCATGTCACACTCTACAAAGAGAGGATCTAAGGGAACAGGACTGCAATGTAAAAGGACAGAAAAGCAATCAACCATCTGCTTGCAGCAGATGAATGTAGGTATGAGCTCTGTTTTTATGGCAGTTGCAATTGATCGAGTCATAATGTGCTTTATTTGATCATTTAAACAAATGAGCTGCGTGGCAGTTCACAAAAGACCTGTACAGATGAGAGATTGCATTGTAATTGCTGGTCTTAAATAGAGAACACTGACGTAGATGAAAAGCCTGTCGCCTTTCCTCCTCTCAAAAACCTTAATGCAGCAGTGTGTGTAGTATTCCTCTAAAAGCTTCCGTCTGTAAGAAATTATCCTTCCTTTCACTTGCTCTTATAGTAAGACTTTTTGGAGAAGTGATTTAAATCCACAAATGTATATTCTGTACTGTATGAATTTGAGATGCGAGAGTAGCTTGAAAGGGCAGTAGAACCTGCAATATCAGAGACCAAACTGCAGAGAAATGTGTAGTATATGCAGAGGAGGAATCAAGAGAATGAGAGCTGGAGAAACATAACCCTCGTGCTTTAGATAGGGAACTGCTTTTCAACAGATGTTTTATAATCCGGGGAATTTGCCACTCTTAACTCCATGTGGCAACATGACAGGGTATTTTGTTCTTAACCTGAAGGAGAGTTTAACTTGATATGAGTCAACCTGATACTCTGTCAAACAGTGACCCGATACTGCTATGTCATACAGAGGCTCCTGAATAAAAAAAGCTGCAGAAATCTGAGCAACTCAAAATGTCTTCTCTCACATTCTGCGTTGCAATACGTAGGAGAGTTGAGCTAAAAGCTTGTTTGCTGCATTGTTCACCACTGGGATATATTTATTGGTGGTAACATATATCTAAGTATGCTGCATTATATGCATGCATGCAATTTTCAATATTCAGAGAAAACATCAGGACTGTAATAACATTATACTGTAGATGTGTATGTCTGCAAAATATGCATGAGCCAAAAAGGCGTGAATGATATCAGTGGTCAGTAAAGTAGCAGTGAACTATATATATATATATATAAAACAATATGTGAACAATAATTTGGACTGTTCAGTTTTTGCAAAATGTGCTATATAATTTTTTTAATTGAAGCCTAATATTTTTTGGCAAGTACCACTGTGTAATTTTATCATGATCTATTGACTTGAAGTCCACAGGGTCAGCCAGACTCTGTGTGTTACCTTCACAAGAACTACAGCTGTGAGCCACAGCTGCTGCCCAAGATAGGGGGTGAAGGGTAGAAAATATGAATCTCCTTCAGTATTAAGGGAGACATCACATATGGGACCATACTACATTTCTGGGCAAAACTTGCTGATAGTCAGACCTAGGCTAGAGCCCACCCATTAAGTAGTATTATGGATTTATCCAAGTTCCTCTTTCCTTCCAATTTACATATTGGAAGACTTGGAGTGACGTTCATAGAGTGGTGGTGTTTGTGTGTACAGGGCTGTAAATGTTGCCTGACCAACCCCAGTAATGCAAACTTCCTGAAGGAAGGGGAAAAGGCTTTAAGGGTGGTTGCATGAGTTCGTCAAGATGGATGGTACGGTGTTTTGCTGTGAGCTGTATACACTCAAGTTTTCCTTAGGACAGCTTTTGCGTGAGTTTCCTGTCCACACCACCAAGAAGGAGACGTAGCAGGGAGTCAGGCCCTAGCTTATGCCTCACTTTTCCTGGGCTCTAACTCATGTTTTTGTTGTGATGCTGGACAGTCTTTCCACTTCTTTGTAGGCAGTTTTTCTCTTGGACTACCCAACCTTCTTTGGTAGTGTTTCCTCTGGAATGATCTGGGTCTTGCTTTTCCAGAGCCCGAGCTGTTTCCTCTCTCAGATGCCTCTGTTGGGATTGATACTTATTTCAAGCCAGACTTGTGGGCTTCTCCCTCATACAGCCATACATTCTGTAACTAGTATTTGTAAACTGATTCTTCTTTTGATTAACTCCAAATTCTGAGGCACTTGTAGTTGTTTAAAGATCCCATGGAGCATTTCACAAGGTGAAATAAGTGAACCATAATGTCTGGGCCAGTTTCCAGCATGGTCAACTGTATCCTGACTTGCCCGATTCCTCTGCTTTTCAGAGTTGGCTAGAGTGTTCTCTTACTAGCATAACTGTTGCACAGTATTGCTGGCATCCTTTTGAGCGGCTTCTAAAGTGACTGTAGGGTATATAATTCCTGGCATCTATCAAGTAAGAGAAGCCCTTTTTACAAGGTTAAGTATTTACTTTTATAACATTCATCCAGTAGATTTGTAAACAGCCAAAACCCATGCTACCTGCAAATAAACAGAACAGTCTCCTACTCTCCCATCTCTCTAAAAGTATACTTTTAAAATGAATTTGGAGATGGAAGGAGATTATAGGAAGTTTCAGCATAGAGGATAGTTTTTGAGAGAACAAAAGAAAGAGAAATGAGGAAACTGCAATGACTTGTGGATGTCGTCTGAGCCTTCATTCATGGTGTCATTGGCAAAGGGTACTAGAGCGAACAACAGAACTGATCTGCACTCTGTGCTGATGTATTATTGTATCTTCAGGCTCTGGTTGCTCTTCTTTGGCAGGCCTGTAGTGAAGAACTTGAGTTGCATGGCAAACAATAAAAGGGCCTGTCATATTCTTAACATGTCAAATCTTTGTGTTTGCCCTTTGCTTACCACGGATTTTAAAACTACAGTGACTAAATGAATACTGAGTTCTCCCTTACCTTGGTGATGCCGTTATTCCTTGTGGGAGACAGTGACAGGATGTCAAATTCAACCCTTGTCTTGCAGGAGAAAAAGTTATTTTTATTAGAAGGAGGGTGGCCTTCTACTTTTACATCTGATCAGTCTATTTCTAATGTTTCTGTCTTATAAGGCAATATATAAAAATGAAAAAGTCAAATTATGAATAGGGCTGGGTTGTAGTTCAACCTAACCTTGATCTTGTGAAGTTTACTCATCTGTGCTTACATGTGTACAACAGAGGATTTCCTCTGGTCTTATTCTCTGATATGTGCTTTACTTTGTCTTTTGGTTCACTCCCAGTCAGCAAGTTAAGATGTGTCAAAAATGAGTTTGGAAGTATCCGTTTTGACTATTAAAGAGAAAGAGTTAAAAATAAGGAAAGAGGAGAGATCGTTGTTAGAAATGTTATGTGGGAGATCCTTTGTATGTCAGGTAGTTATGTCTGTGTGATAAAAATTTTCTATCATATCAGAGCATAGTGAAAATTAATTTTATATTATTCTATTAAGACCTGTTCTTTTTTGCTTGAATGGGCAGTGATTTCAATTTAAATTGCCATTCAGTGTAAGAACGAGGAGCCTAAATTGAATATCGTGTCACCAGATTTATCAGGCAAAAAAAATTATTTGTGGTAGATGATCCTTCTGAACTCTTCAGAGAAGGGGATTACGTTTTTCCAAGAATGCTCTCTCTGTCTTTGTAGTACAAGCTATTGCCAATACTTAGAAAATATTCTGGGGAATTCCTGCAGACTGTTTGCAAGAAACTCTGGCTTGGCACAGGTTTAGGCTAGATGGAGTGGGAAGGAGCATATGCTGTCTGAGTGTTACCTAATGAGACAAAATTTTGATTCTTTGATAGGGACTGTGTCTGTTTCTGCTCAGTCGCATATTGTAAGCCCTTCAGGTACGCCTCACAAGTACACTTTAAAATACCTTTTTTAAAGTACATTGGCAGGTAAAGTCTGTGGTCCAAGGCATCCTCACAGATAAGAAAACTAACTGTTGTGCTGCAACAGGCCTGTTTTGGGAAAGGAGTCCTTCATTCATAGAGGTGGGAAGGGAAAACAGTGCCCAGCCGTGGGGGACTGTGGCTGGTTTGGGATGATGGAGCACTGGCATCACAGCTAATTACCATGGGGATTTTCTCAGCCCAGGCAGGGAACCAGCTCTGTTCTCTGCAACAGAGCTCTATGTGTAACTTCTTACATCCCAGTGACAGTAACAGATACCAGTTCATTCACAGTTTTTCCTCTTTAGTTCCAAATGGTTGAGATATCCAACTATTTTAAGGCTGTACAAGTGAAGGCACTTCATTTGCTTCATGACTCCAATGAGAAAAGTGTGAAAACTTCATCATTTTTTTTAAAACTGGAATTGCAAAAGCTAAAATGGAAGAAAGGAGAGAAAAAAAAAAATGGAAAGTTCATCATTAATTTTTTGAAGTGGCATGCTTCTTAGCCATGTTATCATTCTTCCTTGCATCAAAGATTGCCAGTGAGCTGTAATACTATGTCTTTTGATGCAATTAAATATTAATTTTTCATTTCCTGTCAGTATCTGTGTTCTCTTACTAATTTCTAAGACTAAATCTTGTTTTACTGTACTGTTTAAAATGATTTGGCCAGTCCTTGCTCAAGGAGGCAAGGGAATGATTTTTTTTTTTTTTTTCCTGTAATATGTCATCTGAATTTCTCAGTTGTACCACTGCAAATGATGTGTGCCCATGATGGTGATGGGGAGAGTTATTTCTCTTTCTGGGGGTGCCAGCAGACCCTTTCTAATTTAGTCAGAACAGTTTGAGAAATGAAGAGGGTACTGACACTGTTGTAGCTCTTTTCAATGCAGTGGTTGTGTGGTGATCTTCCCAAGGACAGGTTACTTTTGTAACTACCATTTTATCTTATTTACTAGCAATTTCTAAAGTATTGTCATGGTAATTACCCAGCAATTGGTGTGAAGAACTATATTAAAAATAAAATTTGCATTCTTAGCCATTCCATGTGGCTGGTCTGGAGATCCCCAGAAGAGCTTCACAGTTCTTGCTGGGCCCATTGTTTTTATACCTTGGGCTCCAGGGTATCTGAGCTATTGTTAGGCTTCTCAACAGGAAAATTCAAAGCTGCCCATTGCCTACAGAGAGGGGAATTAGAGGGGATTGTCCTGGTAGACATGAAAGAGATCTTCCTTTTGGGATTAGCAGTGCTGGTGACACACAGCTGAGTAATTTGGGATCTGTCCAGGAGGCAGTTTGAGCTGCTGCATGCCCATTGTCACTGTGCACCGCTGGCTTCTGTACCTGCTTCTCCCACTGCTACGCAGCAGCTTTCCATCCCTTCTGACAGCCTCTCCTTGTCTCTGTGTCCCTTTCCTTCTGTCAGGGAAGTAGTTGAGCTTGGAATGCTTTAAAATATTTAAAATGTTAATCCTTTTTTCTTAGTTAATCAGCCCCCTAGCCAGGCCTGTTTTATTTAAAAGACCTCATCTCTTCCTTTGGATACTGGTGGGCAGCGTGGCGGGACCCGCCTGAGCTTCGTGTTTCCTGCTGCCTTGAAGAGTGATATCGTAGTGGCATGTTAAAACACTGTCATCACCACTTTGAGCCCAGTTACTGTGGTGACAAGATGAGGCCTCTCAACTGAGCAAGGATGAACAAGGACCTGTGAGGCAATTTTGCTGACAACTGTTATATTTTACAGAAAATTAATTGACCTTGCACTGTGTCTACCTGATGGGACATGCAGGAGGGATGCAATGAGAAAAATTCATAGTGCATCGACACTAAGATTACTTAGTTTGATTCACCAAATATTTAGGCCCATTTTTAATGGCAAAACTATGAGAATAATAAGGAATTGAAGCCTCAGACTTCAATTTTATCCTTTTCCTTGACCTCCTCTCTGCTCCTCTCCTCCCTTCCTCCCAAAGAAAAGGAATGTAAAATGGATATGCCCAACACACTTGGCATTTTACTCAGCTTCAAATATTTTTCAATCCACTGAATTTAAAACTGGGAGCCTCAGATTAATGAACACAGATCAGTACTGTTTAATCAACCAACAAATGAAAACATAGCCTGCAGAGCAGCCTGAAATTAATCCATTCCAGCACACCCAAATTGAATGAACACCTACAGACTAATGACGAGCACATACTTTCCTGTTACCTATCTGAAACTAGCAAGAGAACATAACAAAAAAACCTATTTCCACAGTGTACAGGAGTTTTTTTAAAAAAATCAGAAAACATGGGCTTTATTTAAAGCCTGGTTTCAGATATGAGGCAATTTTAGGCCAGTCAGAGGAGGATGGAAATTGAGGGGGTGGAAAAGGGGGTGAGGGGGAGTGGTAATAAATTACATGCAGACTTTGTTTTCATGTAAGTCATTCTAATTTATATGTAACCCTGACGGGAGCATAAGGAAGAAAGCAGGGATTTCTGTTCTGACCCAGAGTGTGTCTCTGACTGTGGGCAGTGCCAGATACGTCAAATAAAACTTGAGGGAGTCTGCGTCATGAGCACATAAGACAGGTTCCCTCCCAAGTCTGACATAGAGATTAGTTTAATGGTAAGAAATGAACTTGTCCTTTACTGGCCTTTGTCACTTGGGGTCTTCTGGGTATCACTAGATGTCTGATCTCAGCTTATGGATAAAGAAAAAGCAAAAACAAATCAACCACTGTTGGAAATTATTCCCTCAGTTGTCTTTGGGTATGTATGCAAAAGAATATTTTTCTGTTCTGAGCTTTCTTTAGTTACATGTTCATTGTTCCTGTATTATAAAGAGTTTCAAGCACAATGCCTCCTTTCTCTTTCAAAAAAACCCTTCTGTTCTTTTCATCCTCTCTACTTGTGAAGAACTTCCCATAGCTGCTGTCATTTCTGTGAGCTTCCTTTATGTTTATTTCAGTTGTAGGCTGGCTCAAACCACAAGTCACATTTTCCAAAGAATTTTAAGATTATTTTCTGTTCCTTTTTAATTGTAACTTTTTCTGTGTTTTGGGGCATGTGGAAATGTGCTGCCTAGAAGAGTTTCACTTTTTCAGTCTGCCTTAGTCCTTATAAGAATTAATTATTTATGTTGTGGTCACTATAACACCTTTATTAATCACTTCAGAATAGAAAATCGGCATGTGAAGGTCAGAAGTCTCAGTAATGGCGAATCAACCTAGCAAACAAATTTGTGTGTACTAGGTATTTGGTATGAACAAAATTGCATTCACAACAAAGCACGTGTCATTACCTCCTATAACATCAAGGTCTTGTCTGCCTTTAAAAATACTAGTGCAGATAACCAAGCAAATGTGTATTCTTTGTGAATATATTAGTTAATAAAGATGATTATTAAAGGGAACCTGATAAATTATTAGAATATCTGTGTGTTTATTTATGTGCATGTGTATAAGCATGCAGATGTGTATGTATTAATATAGGTGTACATATGTATATATTTAGTATATGTCACAATAATGTACTTAGACATATATATGTATTGCTACTAAATTTGAAATAAACCTAAATTTTGAAATAGTAACCATTGCACTGAATTATTTTAAATAGTGATGAATATCGTAAATGTGGTAAGCATAAATGGCTTTTTCCATTTCAGCATGGTTCAAAATAAAATCAAATATAAATACTTTATGACTGGGAAGCCTGTTAGCATGTGCCATGCCACTGGTGTAATACCAAAGGAAAAAACGTGAAGAGCTGTGGAATTCACATTTATTTTTCTATATTGAGAGCATTACGTGACCGTTGAGACACCTTTGATGACCTTGTGGTTGCTCAAGGTCCATACGTCAGAGGAAGGCAGATGCAGAGGATGGCTGCACTGAGCAGCCATTTCGCAGCATGTTCCGTCAGCGCCTGCCTGCCCACTCGTTTGCACCACAAGGGAGATGAAAGTCAACGTTGTATTAATCAATTAGGTTCTGCATTTGCACCAGCTTAATAATAAGGAAAGATTTGTGCTCTCTCCTGTTCTGGCCGAGATGAGTCTCCTGAGCAGCTTGTCACCTCAAAGCAGAGCAAGCAGTGCTGCTCTGATACAGACGTGTTTGGGATCTGTCAGCTGGGTGCTTCTCCATTTATTCATGAATTGACTTGTGATTTATTTTGTGAATAACCCCACTGACATCAAGGTGAAGAAGAAGGTACATTCTTTAATGTGAACATGGTTGGCAGAGTCTAGCCTGTGGTACTTTGCCCACAACAAAATGCTCCTGTCATCACGGGAGCTGACATGGGGTCACCAACAATCACAGCTCAAAACTAGCTGCTGTCTCAACTGTTTCCCGTTGTATGAAATAAGAATACTCGAGTACTGCAGAAAGATGCTAAAATTTGAACTGTTTTCACAGATGTTTGTTGAGTCTGGGGCTGGACCTTCGTTTCCTTTTCTCATTGCTTCTTGCTGAAAGCAGAGGACATTGCATCCTGAAGTGCAGTCCAAAACTCAGATAGGCAGTGGACAGGTGGTACATTGTCAGGCTATTTCAGATCATGGAAACCATTTGTCCAGTTTTAGATTGCTATTGCTATCAATGTGTCTTTTAGTTATGAGAAAGAGAAGAGGTTATTTAAAACTTAGACGACTCCTGTTTGCCTTTCAGAGCATGCCAAGTGGGATTTAAGAAGGAATGCTTAAAGATCACAGGCAGCATTCCCTGAACCTATTTTATGCAGTCCTCATTTATTTCCAATTTGAAGTAAATATGGTGAGAAAGAGCTGGCTCAGCAATTCAGTTCAGTGAGGCATGCACAGATACACTCTGGAATGGGTGCTGGGGGCTCAAGCACGGTGAGCAAAAGGAACAAAGAGACGATTAGTTCTGATTTCTTTGATGTACTTCATTCATATAATTGCTCCACAGCCTGCTTGGATGTAGCGCATCCAGGAGTGGAGTTGGTGTGTGCAAAAGCTGGTCACTCCTCCAGTGTCTCTGGAGTCAGGGCAGAAGAGACACAAATCAGTGATGGGCTCTCAAACACGGAAGCTGCCCTATGAAAATGTAGCACAAGAAATATGCCAGAGGAAGGGTGACATGGAGGGAAACGAGCCCATGGTAATGCACAGTGGTAACACTGAGTTACCAAGACACCTTTTAAACATTCAGAACTATGCTGGATCATATAATTTTTCAGCTTCTTCTAATGAAATATCATATCTGAGATTCCAAAATGGCCGGAGGATATAAGTGACTCCAAAGTCAGTGACTTTGCAGAGGAATAGGCCAGGGAAGGGAGCTGTTGGTGAGCAGGGTCAGGCATATGGGCCAGAAGCACTCACATCCTCAGGAGAACAGAAAAAAACAACCCAGTAGATTGACACAGGTATTTGAGCTGTAACATAAGGAAGAAATTTGTTAGTCTCCCAAACTTTCAGCTTTCTCTCTTCCCCTGCTCACCTGCTGCCATGTGTTAGGCTGTATAGGGCTAGATATATACATTTTTGTGCATTTAATAATAAATTTATAATAAGTAAACCCATATCACAAGTGGGTGATGTTTTTTTTTTAAAAAAAAAAAAAAGAAAAGAAAAAATAAGTGGGCTTTGGAATACTCTCTCGTTTTACTTCTGGTGGCCAATAAACTTGACCAGAAAGTTTTGACCTTCAGCCAATGTCTGATGAACACTCTTGGGACAGTAACAGTGATGTTCTAGCAAAAGTGGCAGTCATACTGGGGACAGCTGTGCATTCTTTTTGTTCATGATCCAAATGGTAGCTCAGAAGAAGAGTCAATTGGACTCAGTTTGTCCCTTAGAAGAGAGGGAAGATAGCTCATGAGGGCAGCTCATGGACATCAGTGCCATGTATTTCCTAGTGTAAATAAGCCTGAATTTGAGACGTGTCACCTCCCTTGCTCATGTCCTCTGAGAAGAGATCCCAGAATGGCTGGCCTCCTAGTGTCCTCCAGGCTTGATTAGTGCCAGCTTAAGGGGCAGCTTAATGTTACAGCCAGCCTGTTGTAAAGGGCTCCCAGGAGTGACATCCCTGCTCTTCCCCTGCCATCAGCCCCTCACCCCACATGGGATCTAGCACTCATCTGGCCGCAGTCCGTTCAGCTACTGGTTTGACGTCTGTGCCTGGGGAAAGAAGGAAGCAAATAGGCCAGCTGAGCTGCAACGTCCACTTGGTGCACACATTTGTGCGTTTGCTCTAGATCTGGAAAGCGGGAACTTTTCTTGGTGAATTCCTATTTAAGATTTCAGAATATTTCTTCATTCCACATTGAGATGCAAAGAAGTGCTGCAGTTTCTTTCATGGCATTCATTTCGGTCCGAATTAAGTTCCTTAAGGTGTTTATCTAACCCCTTCACTTATGAGACTCTTAGTTGTACTGGACAGAAAACAAATTCCCTTCTCAGTTGCTGCTCTGTTTCTAAAGCTCTTGTGGTTTGCCAAGAATCTAATCTACATCAAGTAAAATTTCATGACAAATGACATCCAACCTGCTAAAACATTCACTGATTTTCTTCGCTTGCCAGTTTTCAACTTCACAAAGTTTTTTTAACTCTTAACAGCTGTCACAACCCAACTTTAGGATGCTGACTGTTAGATGAGCCTTTCAAAGTGGGAGGAGTGGAAGTTTCAAGATGGTATCTTTCCAGGCACAAATCTGTACATATTCTGTTACCCGTTCTGTTGCATTAGGATTTTCAAAGCCACTGCCTTATTGCCATATAATATATTTTGTTGCATCTGTGAATGAGTAAAAATTCCTTTTCCCCCTTCATATCCTTTTACTTACCTTTCACTTAAATTCTTTGACATATCTTTCACATATCCTTTCACTTACTTTTTTTCAATAGGTACCTATTTCAACATGGAATTAGTAAATACCAGCCATAGTTGATTTTCTCTCTCTCGTGTTCTTTGACCATTATTTTACTCAGTTCACAGCTGGTGATTGCATGGATGTAGTTATATTATTCATACTTGGGGTGATGCTTAAGGAATTGTACCATTCCTCTTCATTCAAAATAAATAACTTAAATCCTGAAGCTGACAATTTACAATTTAAGAATACAGGAGATTGCAACAATGACTAAGTACCTGTTGAGCAGAAATATTCCAGGTACAGAAACTGAATTACTCAGTTCAATGGATGATTATGCTTCTGGCAATGATCAGGGAAATAATTCAGTCCCCAGCAGAACCTTCTGTGTTTGAATACAACATCTTAATAACTAATATAGCACTATTAGAGGTAAGTGTTGCTGAGAATATTTTTTTTCCCCAAAGCAGATAAAAGAGATTAAGAGGAGAATGAGTAGAAACATCTTAATTTAAATAGTTTTCTTTAAAAACTTAAGCCTTTTTTGATTCTTGTGAACATTCTGCTTAAAACTTTGGGAATGGTGCCTTTGCCTAATTATTACTGAAGTATGAGAAGCACAATTAAAATGTACTTGCAGAAAATGTCTGCATATATTTTTATACAATAGGACATTGTCCTAATCTTGTAATTTTTCCTCTTTTAGGTAATTGGTGTCAGTAAGGCATTTGGGGCTTTTCAGTGGAGACTGGGGTGATTTTTGTGTGCATTTTTGTGTGTACTTGGTTTATTTTTTTTTCTTCCTTCATTTGCAAGACTTGTTTTAGCAGGAGGAGGTGACTTATTCTGAAGGAAGTGTCAGCAAACTTGGCAAGAAAGACGTATTTTACAGTGATCCTATGGACCATAGTGCCATTAGTTTTCAGTCGCAGTGCTATTGCTTGTTTTGGGGTCTGATGAGATAGGTCTTTAATAATTAATATATGGTGAATGCAGTGCTACAGAACCAAGATTATATTTTACTTGTTCTGAAATAATGCAGAGAGATGTCATGCAACTTGATGTAGTTTATCAAAAACATCTTTCATTGTTCACTGCTTAGCTTAATTCAAGGAAGGTTTTGGAAAGGATAGTTCTACCTGTGATGCTGCAGCTGGCACTCACTGTTCAGCATTCCAGAAAGATAAAGAAATATATTGCCTACCAGATGTAATACTGTGAAGAGGAGGGAAAACCTGTGACTTTTCTTAGAATTAATTTCAAATACTAGTGTTCTAAAATGATAAAAAATTCTGTTACTTCTGTACTTATTGCCAATCTTGAGATCGTATTATTGTAACAACCTTTCAGCTGAAGATTTTATCCCTAGTTTTGAATGCAAATAAGAGATGGATTTGAAAAATTAACAAAAACTCTTCTTTTTCTCATTAGATCATTCAGATGATGAAGCTATTGAGAAAGCAAGTGATAACAAGACAGAAACACATCAAGATTCAGATTCCAAACCTGCTGTGACAAAGAAAAGAAAACAGGTTTGTAAATTCAGCAGTTGTGTAGAGCACAGAGATGATAATGCATGGGGAAACATAGTCCCCTTTTTTCAGTAAAGGGATGTTTTTTTTCACTCTTTGTATGTTCTGTTCATATGAAAAGATTGTTTTATTAAATTATTTTGCCTTATTTAGAAGTGATTGCATTTCAGTACGTTTCAATAATAAATTCACTCTTATTTTGTGTGAGTTGAAGTTGCCAAGCCTGTCTCCTACAAAGTGACTGTCTAATAAATGCCTGGATGGTACTACAAAGTGTCCTGCCCTATAATCTTTTCCCTTTCCCTGCACACAGAAGATCTTGAAAGCTATATTTAAATGTTGTACAGCATCTCTACCCAAGCATGACCCCAGTGTAAGGTCCAAGAATTTAGGTCTACATGGATTGGTGTTATCGCCTTTCACTACTAAAAGCTTCCTTTGAAAGCAGTAGGAACTGTGTTATTCAGCATTACGTGAAGTATGTCAAGTAACGGCATCAAGGTCTTTGACAGACAACATCACCCCAACTTGAACAAAAAATAGTCATCTAGAGGTCAGCTGATTTTAAGAAGTCTCTTGTTTGAAGGTAAATTTATTCAGCCTTCCTGATACCATGCAGGAGAATTGACTGAATGGCTGTCAAAGAGCTAAAATGACATTGGAAGTTTTCTCTCCTTGAGGTTATGGATATTAATTTTGACCCCTAGGTCAATAGTAAATTCACTGTGTGATGCCTAGGCAGTTGCCCAAGTGAAAACTATTTGCAGGGATGTTCTATTTTTGTAGCAGAGCAGTGTAAACAACACAGTAGCAATTGCTGTGCTTTTGGGTGTCTTTCCAGAGGAGACCAAAGGTGAAGTGAGCCAACTATCTGAACTGGTTCCACATTGTAATTAGGAGAGAGAGAACCAAGCAATACAGGATAAAGCTTTAGTGCCTTTGTATGTGTTCTGCTAGGAGTTAGGGGCTGAGGACTTCAACTCAGTGAGGATGCTTATGGAGCTACTTTTTATCACCATTAATTTAAGCATTTAGAACTAAGTTAAGACAGTTTGTTTAGACAAGCTGCTTTGCTCTTTCTATGAGAACCTTAGAAAGGATAACCAACACAGGTTATCCTGCTAAGGTGGACTGGAACTGCTCAGCTGTAGCAGGACTTTTCTTGTCATATAAAGAATATCAGTCAGCATTTTGGAATCAGGTAATTTGATGTTTAACCCCGAAATGCCAGGAGGCAATGCTTTTTGGGAGCTCAAAGTCATGGTTATGTTATTGCATGTCTTTTAGAGCAAAACACTTTCAAAATCAGATGTATTTACAGAAAGCTAGTAGTTCTGGTGCATGTAGCATAACCCATTTTACAAATCACATTATTCACAGGCTGGAAGCTATTCTGCAGTGCACTTGCACCTTAGAATCACAGAATCATAGAATGGTTTGGGTTGGAAGGGACCTTAAAGATCATCTAGTTCCAACCCCCTTGAAGATCATCTAGTTCCAACCTTAAAGCCAGTCAGGAGACAACCAGATAGAATTAGGAACATTTATGTTTCTAGTCCGCAGGCTGTCCTCAGGCTTACAATTAAATGAATAATTTGCCTCCAATCTAAATGGTGCATTGATTTGTTTACTTTGTCACAATCTCCAAAAGTCAGAGTATATGGCTGACCTAAAATGTAAACTTTCACACACACACAAGAATGTTTTCATACTACTTTTGAATTTCCAGTAACTTGTCAACATATAAAGAGAAAAAAAATTGTTAGAAATATAATACAGGAAATATTTTATGTTCTGTCCATGATTAACAAACAAGGAATTTATGACATTTTAGTTCATAAATCGATGGTCTCAGCACAAATTTCCTGTTTTCTGCATTTTAAGATCTTCCATGTAAAAACAGCTTAAAAACACAGAGCACAAGGGAGCCATGTCAAAAACCAGTTGGTTGTCTGCTCTGTGTCTTGCATAAGAAAAACATGCAAATGACCTTTTCTTAAGGGTGGCATGCAAAGAACTGTCGCGTGAGTAAGTAGGCAACAAATATTTGGATAAGGGTTGGAAGTTCAGTCTAGATCAGATGCCTAAATATTTTAGACTGCAGATCATTGAAGAGATGTAAGTTTACAGCCACTCACCAGCATGACATTTCTCTTTTTCTTATGACATTATTTTTAATGTCTGAATAAGGTGGACTTATTATTGCTGGGATAATAGTTTACTATGCCTAAAAAAAATATATATATATATATATGCTGTTGTAAAGGAGATAATTTTGAGTCTTAACATGCTTCTCAGGAAACAAGGCTTTGACTACAAGCTTGCTGTGTACTTCTGTTGCTGTTGAAAGAAAGGGTTACATACTGCTTTCAGAAAAAAAGCCATGGCATTTGGTGATGCTTTTAAACATCTTAATGGTGATACTTTTAAACATCTTAATGAAGGGTTTTCAGTGAGAAAATTTTGTTTATTTTAAAGCAAGGTTTTATTATTTTCTCATGCAGATACCAGTTGGGAATGTTTTGCAAATTTATGTAAAACAGTTCACAATATATATGAAGGGAGAAATGGGCCTGAAGTGGACAAGTGGCATTTTTTTATATGCTGAAAGAGTGGTAACAGTTTCTAGGATAGGGAACCATCATATTCTGCTGGAGAAAGGCGATTCAGGTTGTCCCCTTTATGGCTTTTTGATTGCTTGGTAGCATCCCTTGACTAAATCAATCCAAAGGCTTGTTCTCTACTTAAAATATGATGTTGAACATGGAAATTATGATTAAAACACCTGGCAAGTATCTATGGACAGCTGGGATGTGTAACGGTAGAGTAGGAAATGAAGGCAGGGGGTAGCTCTGTCTCAGTCCCAGTGTCTAGGAATGCTAATGGTAGGGATAGGAATGAATAAATGTATGGTGGCGTTTTAAAAGCACTTGAACCAGAGTTAGGACAGAGGTTTTTAAAAAAGAAACAAACCAAAAATAAAATCAAGAAGCTTATGTTAACCCTGAAACAATTTTGTTAGTTGCAGTGAGTTTCTACTTGTAGTAATTCCCTTGATTTCTAGTGAAGTTAATGTCTGTTCATACCTGAAAAAAATTACAGGGACAGATTTCTGTTGTTGAGGCAAGGTACAGTCCCTATCACAACTTCTCCTGGATGAGTATTGATCCAGGCTGCATTATATTCCAGCCCTAGTTGTAGAGTGCTTTGCTGCCTGCAGCCAGTCCCCAGCCATATCTTCTCTGGTAGTTCCTACATGTCCTTTCAAACCTCAGACAGATTCAGGGCCACTTCTGTGCAGTACTACTGCCTTTGCAAGTGCAAAGGCTGTGATTGCATCATGGCACAGGAAGGAGCAAGGAATAGGTCATTTGTGTTGAACATGGTGCTATCCTGGTTTTTATAGCTAAATTAGCTAGGGGAGTGGGGAGAAAAAGGAAATGTAGGCATAACATAAACAATTCAACTCCACAAAATGCTTCTGATAAGGATGAGAGTGGACTTGGAAAGGCACAGATGTGTTGTGCAGGGTCATACAGTACTAGTTGTCATGAAGTGTCCTCCTGCTAAGGGGGCAGCAGTGCAAGGAGGACTCAGAAAGGCTCAGATACTCTGAACTTCTGTTAGCTTTCCTTTGGCCCTGTTGGCCCAGTTGAAGCTGCCCTCACAAGGGAATGAAGAAGCCGCTTCTCTGGCTTTCGACTGGGCTCCCTTTCCTTCTGATACTTCTCTTCCAGGCTTTCCCTAGGGAGCAGCACTGGATTTACTGTTCCTGAGCTTTTAGTGTTCCATGTGATGAGACTTCTCCACAGTTTCTCACAGGGACAGATTTTTCCAGCCAAATGCATCGTCGTGTCAAGGAGCATTTTCCTGCAGCTCAGTCTGTTTTCCCATTGCTCTTCATCAAGTCACTTACTAAGCTCTAAACCTCATCTATGTAGATTAGTTTGCATTTCCATCAAGTGGAAGTCCCTAAGAAGGCAAAAGAAAGGAGAATTGCTATGCTGAAAACAAGGAACACCTGTGCCTTGCTTCTTCTACTCTGCACGATTTTAGGTGGCTGAGGTGGTACCCTAACCCTGGCTTGTGTGTTATAAACGGACCAATTCAGCCTACTCACTCAGGCACAAAAGAGGGTTAATAACAGCAACACGTGTTGGATGAAGATTGTTCTAAAATGCACCATGTATTTTTCTTGTGTGTATTTGACCTTGCCTGCTATGAGGTGACAAAGCAAGAATGGTGCAGAACAAATTCGAAACATGTTTTCCTAAATTTTGCATTACGAATGTAGAAGGAAATCCAGAGCATGATTGTTTCCACTTATTCTTGCCCAGTTCCGTGATAACTTTCACTGTCTGGATGCTCACCTTAGATGCAGTTTTTTTAGAGCACCAATGGCAAAGTTTAGAAAAACAATCACACACAATAATAGAGATGAAAAATACCAAGTTTTTGAAAGGTTTTGTTCATGTTATCCTTGACTTTTTTTAATTTATTAAAACCTGCTTTTCACTGTTTCATGGAAGTGTGACTACAACCTATATGTTTCAACATTCTGTTCTTTTTGTTCCTCTCTCGGTTACAACAACATAGATTTCAATTCCAAAACTATTCCAGTTATATGTAACCCTAAGAATTTGATCCCTTCTACACGTGAGGAAGCTTAGTTTTAAGTTTTTTTCCTTGATCCAGCATTATAATTTCTGTATCCCTTCTTACTTCCCTTTGGTGACTTTCCTCCCCCCTTCCAGGTGATCAGATATCTGATGTTGAATCAGTTTTCTTACTTTTTTTTTTAAATATGTCCTTCACAGCCTACAGAATGTTTTCTAAGTCAGCCTGAAGAAAAACAAGAGAGCACTGTGAAGGCAAAGAGGAGAAAGAAGGTATGAATGTCCTAGAGTGTTTGGGGACTGAGCAGTGGTCATATGTGCTATTACAAGATTCAGAATTCAGACAGCTCTGTGTTGATAAGTTGTATGGTCATAATGTTGCAGCCTCTTTTAGACAAGAATAGAAATTCCTTTTTTTTTTTTTTTTTTACTTCACTCAAAATACCCATTCCCAACCTGAACTGTGACATTGCATCTATACTCTGCTCAAGGGTTGTATATGTCTACACCCCACTGTACCCAACATCAGGAAAATGTAACTGCATTAAAGAAAGGCATAATTTCAACTGCTGCAGAATCTGCCCCATTTCAGCGATATAGGAAGGCTCCAGCTCCTGTTACATCTTTTGAGCCAAGAGCTGTCCTTGTTCGCTCTTCTCCTCATAGCATATCAATAAATACTCTGTATTGTCCCTCTGGCCACGCTCCATACTCACCCTCAACAACAAACACACTTTGCAGTCTAGATGGAAATTATATGGCACCAGGCAAGTTAATTGTCTTTCAGGACAGACTGTAAATAGTTGGCTCCCTCACAAGGCTGAGAGGTGGCCTTTTTATATTATGTCAGGCCTCTTAATCATCCAGGGAATGGGAATACGGAAGAGTGGGATTTAGCTTTAAGTGCAGCTCTGGCAGAAGTGACTGGGGTACTTCTTCCACTGCTGCCAGAGCAAAAGCGTCCCACAACAGAGACTGGTGAACCAGAACTAACAGAGAGACCCTTGTTTTCAGGCAAACAATAGGCACTTAGTTACACCTTTGGTTTCAGTGGGGCTAGGCCACTAGGTTGACATACTCAGCCTGTCAAAAATTCCATCAGGAATGTTTTTGAGCATCTGGAATGAATTGAAAGAAAAATACTAAAACTTCTTGCATCAAGAGCATTTCCCCACAGCTCTCCTTGAAGGAGGAGAGTTTGCTCAGGTGTCCTTGCTCTTGCTTTTACAGATTTTCTCATTAGTATCCAGCTTCTCCCCTCCAGAGTGCTGTAATTTTCCTGGAGGAACAAAGTGGCCCAATGGATGACGTAATGGTCCTGTGGAACAATGCCTTATGCTGTGTTACCAAGTAAAATGAGCCTGATAGTTCTGTCTTGCTGTCTAGTAAATCAGGGGTTGCCAAATACGGGTCACCTAAGAGCCAGGTTGCTGGAGAAGAGCATTTGTAGTTGATAGGAGCAACAACAAAGAGGTCCAACTGTGAGCCTCACGCAAAGGCTGTGTGTTTTCTTAAATGCTGGCAGATCATTCAGATAATGGGAACCCTGGGCTCTTCTACCCTGGTGATCCATTTAATTATGGGAAAAAATAGGGTAGTACTTTCACTTCAGTGAAAATGCGGACCTGTTATTTGCTGAGGTTCCTAAGGTGTAAAACACAATCATTATGAACTCATGTCCAGGCTCTAAAAGAATTTGTTTGGTTTAAAAAAATATACATTTTGGAAGAAGAAAGCAGCTGCTGAACTCTTTCTGCTTGCATTCTGATTTTGTGAGCTTTTAACTCATTTCCATCACACTTCCATAGTATTCTGTGAATATAGCTAGCCATATTTCCTTACAAAAATAAAGTTGCTTGTGCTTCAATCAAAATACAACCAAGACTTACATAATGAATTGATTCTTATTGTTGTTCTTTAAGAATAATCAAACTATGAAAAAACCCTGAATTTTCAAACTGATACTTAAGTGTAACAACTGCAGAACTCACAAAACCAGATTTCCCTTATGTTTTTGTTACGACGGCATTTCAGGTGAGTGCACAAGATTTTTTTGTCTTCGGGACAGTTATGAGACAAACTGTCTCATAAAAGTATCTGAATTTGCATCTGAAGTCTGCATTC
>NW_010325693.1:3777-28380 GCF_000700745.2 Antrostomus carolinensis | reverse complement strand
ATTCCTGCTAAAGATGATGGGAATCTTGTTCTCTTGTAAGGTGTTTTTCTAATTAAGCAGTAATTAAGACTATATATAACTGTATAAATTTATGGAGGAACATTTATTTACAGTTATTAGTTATTACAGTTGTTAGGTAGCCAAAGAGCAGAAATTATAGAAATGCCATAATTAATCTGTTTTCCATGTTTTTTTAGAAGAAAATTTCTGATATTCTGGAAAAATCTGTTCCAAAACCTGGTGTCCCTGCAGATCTACAAAATCTGCTTAGTCAACATTTTGGTGAAAACCGTTCAGTGATTGAAATGGAGGAATTAAAGCTGTCAGGTAACTTATCCTGTGTTTGGTAGGTAAATAACGTTTTTTTCATTATACTGTTGAGTTCTTTTGCAGAAGAAAGAGGATTTTGGGGACAGGTCTTGAGTTGTACAATTTATGGAAATATTTTCTTATACTCTTATGTTAATTTACTGTTTAAGTAGAGATATTAGTTTCTTTGGAATAAATGTGAGGTTTCTTGGTGTTACAGAAATGAAAAGAATCATTGTTTAAATATGTCCTTTTATTCTAAAGTATTTATTTCAAGAGCCCACTTTTGTAATAGAAATTATATGATTCCTAATAATAGCTTCCAAGATGCTGACAGAGAAAGTGAAAATGTGTTTTGTTTCTGGCATTATCTGAGTCGATTCAGATACATAATAGGAGATTATGGTTATGAGACGTTGAACACAGTGGTTTTTCAGGGAGTGGCATGAAATGATGTGGTAGTTTTGGTCTCAGTGTAAAGTGACCAAGTTTTAACCATGACGAGGACCCTCTTGGTTTCCCATATTCTGTCTCCAGTTAAAAGCCAGTGATAGAAGGAGGCAAAGCAGGAGAGAGCAGGGTTAGCTTCTGTGAGTTGGAGGTTGCATTAGAGATGAAGGCAACACTGCACTTCTCTGCAGATAAAGAGGCACTGTCATTTTATAGGCACTGTCTATTATTTGTTGGTAGTGCTCATGAAGAGCAAACAGCCTGGTAACTAGCCTGCATATACCTTTGATACTTCTTGAACTCTTAGTGACCTCTGCCCAGTATAGGAGCCTTCTAGCCCAGCAGTGGTTTCTCTCTCGTAATGTTTAAGCCTGTCTTTCTAGATAAATATGCACCTCCTTAACATCCATGATTTTAGGTTGACCCTTCTTTAATTCCTACGGGGCAGGTTCAGCTTTCTTGCTGAATCAAGAAAACCTGGAGTAGTCCCATATAGGCTTTGAAAAGCTTGTGTTAAATATTTTTACATCTTTAGAGTTTTTAGCAAATAATAAATTGCTTTGGTTTCTTTCATATTAGAAGAGCCTTTTGGGATAGTGAAGTGACCTGTTTCCATATGGATTGGTTCTTGGGTTGGATGAAGTTATTTTTTCTTTCTTTTTGTTCTGGGAGTTGGAGGCTTAGAGTGCCAAGGAGTTTACAAACTTCTACAGCTGTCAAGTCATTCACGTCAAAGCACTGAGCAAATAACAGGCAACTACTTGGAGTTGTATGTTCTTGTTAACTGACAAGGTGCAGAAGGTCAGGTTTGTCAGCATAGTCTCTTGCTGCAGTCTGGAGCTATGTGGTTTTCACCCTCTTTCTGAAATTTTCATTTAAAATAGTTGTCTATACTCCAGTGTTGTTGGAGTGTTGGTAAAAAGTCAGTGACTGAAGCTCAGTGTCCTTTAGGAATCATCTTTTGAATTGTTCAGTCATTAATGAGACAATGTATTCAGAAGACTGAAACAAGAGCAGAGGTATTTTGCCACTGGGAGGAGAGGACCATGGTGGGTGTGAAGAGCTCTCCTGTTACCCCCAAATACTTATGGAAGGGCAGCCCCTGTCCTTCCCCATTAGCATCAAGTGCATCTTTTAAACATGATTTTTAAAGTAAGTCACATTCATACACATTGATTCCGTCTGGAGCTCAAGTCCAAATAAATTTCAGTCTCGGGATTTAATAAAAGGAATCAGTGCAAAAGAGAAGTTTTTAGCAAGACAACACCCATTCAATGGAAGATACAGTGATGGCTGTTCTCAAGAAACTACACCGGCAGGACTTCAGCCAGGCATCAGCTGCAAACTAAGTTTGTGACATTGTCTTTTCCAATGAAAACAATGGATTGACGCTGCCAGCATTAGCACAATGCACCATCCTTGTGAACATGAGTAACATCTGTAAGGAAACCTTAATTTAGCTAAAATATATCAGCAAACATCTCATTCCATAGACAGGCACCCTGAGGTGCTGTGCTTCACGCAGAACAACGACAAATGTGTGGGAAGACAGAGTTGTTAATGCTCTTTGGAAGTGTATTGTTTCATCAGGCAAAGGACCCTTAAGAACAATCACAAGTTTTCAGGTCATCTAATTTTAATCACCATGTTAAGAATTTAGACTCTCTATATAGACATTGGAGAAAGGAAAGACCTTCCAAATAACCTGTTTTAGGACATTGTCTTTCTTCATTGCCTCTATATGAAGCTTAAAGTCAAATGGCATGTCTGCCACAGGGTGGTTTTCAGACTTTTTAGTTAACATAGTGACCAGGTAAACGGTAGGCAGTCAGTGGGAAATGAAGGAAGAGGACGGCATTGAAATGCAGCGTAGGTGTTACCATTAGGGTCGATATAGTTAGGTAGATTACCACAATATGAAAGGCCAGAAAGAGGAACAAACTTATTGAGAAGCAGATTAGTGGTAGATCCTTGTATTTACAGAGTATGAATTGTTTGGGTGATCTACAAATGTATTCCATGATAGGTAGATCAGAGGAACAGTCTAGAAAGTTGACTGTAAGGCTTTTGGCTAAGACCTTCGATTGATTGTGGCAAAGACATACGAAAACTTTTAGAAGTATGTATGTCACAGCTGTGCAGCCCTGTTTTTCATGATTGGAGAAAAGAAAGGAATTGCGATTGAGGTGAGAGATGTTACCTTCATTGATTTATCCAATATAAAGCGTCTTGTATATGAGGTGTACATTCATCTTTGTTTCACAAATGGTAATTTATTGATGATGGGTTTTATTTAACACAGCTGTGACTTCATCAATATAAGTAGTGGTTATGCTGCAAGTATATATGCTCCTTTTGCTGTTAAAAATACATCAACAAAAATATTATTTCCTTTTATATTTTCAGATTCCTGTTTTTTGCCAGCCAATGATCTCACCCACAGTTTTTCTTCATATCTGAAGGAAAGTGAGTTAAAATGTTGCATGAGACTGAAGTTGTATGAAAAACATCATTAATGCAATATTGTTGCGGTTTTTATCTGCACCTCCACATATTTTTAATTATGAAGTATTCATAATTGTAAAGGGTTTTCTTTTTCTTTTTTTATGACAGGTCTTGTTTTTCTGGCTCTTTTTTACTCTTATCTTTTCTTTTGTATCAAAATGTTTTAGGGTTTCTTTTAATTGCTAGGGATTATTTGCCAGTAATTTACTGTGATAGGTGTATGTATTATCTTACAGTAAAAATCCTGCAGCTCTCTTGTGACATGAACCAAGAGTATTTTCATTCTCTTGTATGTATTTATATAGAACTTCTGGGCTGGTGAATTATCTTCTCAATTGGTTTTCTCTGATGCAAATTATGGTATGTGCCAAATTAAGACAATGGGTTTGTCACCTTACAAACTGTTGATTTTTAATACTTATCTGATCTGTTCAGTTATGTGATATTTCTGCATTTTATTTATTTGAGGCATTTTATTTTTCAATTTCTCAGCCATGACTAAATGTAAAAGTGTTGCCAGAGTCCCAGACCTCATAGGAGTCAGCATGTGTGTTCTTGCTGCTGGCTACCATTCATCATGTACTCTTGTAATTTAAAATTGTGGCATGTGGTACTTTCTGTGTGTATACACGGGCTTTTTCGTTGCAGTCTGTCCTAAGTGGGCAAAACTCCGTAAAAACCACAAGGAGAAGAAGTCGGTGGTGATGCTGGTTATCTGCAGTTCTGCCCTTCGTGCCTTGGAACTCATCAAGTATGTCGATAGCAAATGTTATGTTGAGGTTGGCAGTCAGTCAGAGGTTTTGTCTTGGAACCACAGACCTAAAGGCAAAACTGGGACACTGTCCCCTGCTAGCCAACAAATTCACTGACTCAAAACTGATGCAATATCCCTTGCTTCTTTAAACTGTGGGAGTGTGGTGTTTGGTTTTATACTGAAGTGATACTTAGTACTTCAGTTGCATGGAAGTGCTATTTTTGTGGGGGAAAAAAAAAGTGTAACCAATTTGGGGAAACTTGCAACATGTTGTATTTGGGAGCAGAGTAAACCCATAAAGCATCATGATCCACCACTAGGAATCGTGACTTTGCACCAAAGGCAATGAGGACATGGTGTTCCAGGGCCTCAAGTGCCAACGAGTGCATCTGGCCTGGGTACCTCCAGGTCTGTGTCTGTATTCTCAGCTGGCAAAACTGCTCTGCAGAGATGACGATTTTCAGTGTTCCCTGTCCTCCTTTCTTCCCTTCTCTGTCCTCCCTCTTCTCATTCCAGGAGTCTTGATGACGTTGATGAATTAATGTATTTCATCACTGTCTTTTGTGTCTTGACCCCATTTCCTGTGATTATCTGTCAGTACAACATGAGATGGAGAGTTGGGAAGTTTGACTCCACGCCACAGACGGAAGCATAGATAGGGGAGATGTGCCTGTAGTGCTTAGCCCCTGCATGCAGATATTACCATCTGAGACTTAGGTGGTTTATATGTATACTTGCATGTAAACCTTTAGCCTTAAACAAGAGAAAATTAAAAATTTGCTGCACTGCAAAAAACATGCAGAGAAAGCTGTCTTAAATGACACTCTGTAAATACTGAATATGTTGTCTCCTGCTTGATTAATACAGAACATAGAGTTATTACTCTGTGCCAATACTGTCAGAACAAGTAAGGTTTTCTGACAGATTCGTTCTAGTTAACTGGAATTTGGGCAATCTCTGCAGTAAAGACTGGCAACCTAGGTTTTCCCAGCAGCCATGCTGCAGGAAGACTTTGTAAAGTGTAGATTAATCCATACACAGATCTTTCCTTTTGTGCACGTACACCCATATTCATTCATGCCTGTATCTCAGTAACTGAGAGGTTTTTTAATTGGAATTTGATGATTAGTCAGTTTTGAATTGTTAGCTGTGAAAGCACAGACCATAATTATTAAATATTATCTGAGTATTGCTCCCTACTGATATCTGCTATTGTGTTGGCCCAGTCGCTGATCACTGTTGATCAAGTAGCAAACAAGAATGTACATAGTGTTCAAAGTACAAGTAGGGGTCACTGGAGGACTGTGTGTCTCAAGAATATTGAGAAATGCCAGTTAATTTTGCTTTCCTCCTGTGTGGTCTTAATCCCAGCCCTGATGCTTGCATTTCCTTTTTCAATTTTTTTATTGCTAGGTCAATGACAGCATTTAAAGGAGACTGCAGAGTTCTCAAGTTGTTTGCAAAGCACATAAAGGTAAGAGAGCTGCAAGGGAATTTTGGTAGAACAACTAAACAACTAACTAGTGTCGTACCATTTTCTTTTTAAATCATTTAACAATCGTGCCTTTCATATAGTGTTCATATGTTCCTTTCTTTAGGTGATGCTTCCTTTGGTAACCTATTGTTGTAATTTGAGGAATCTACCCAAACACCATCTCCAACATCTCTGCTGCAATCCTATGCAGAATGTAGATGCTTATGCATGTGCTGTTTTAAAGATGTTCCACATTCCTGTGGGGTGCTCATTCAGATGGTTTTTGCCTGCTTAAATAGAAGGCTCACATGCATAGGTTTGTAGAAGCAGACTGCACCAGCACCCATATTTGCATTCTGACAATTGGATGCCTGGATATTTAATATCCATACCTGTTAGAGAGCACAAATTATGGGGATGTTGGAAGTCATGAATGGATATTTGGCCTTTGATATAAATACTATCGGACACACAAATGTAACTTGCTTTATTTCACCCTTTTCCAGTGTATTCATCTTGAAGGAGTTTAGAGCTATTTCAACTTTGTCAGTTTTCCAGATATTTCCAGAGAACTTGTGTAAATGCTGAAGGAAGCGTACTGTTCTCACCTTCAAAAATAGCTGATGCAATAGCAGATTTTCAAAGTTGAAAATGACTGAACTTCTAGAGAAGTGTGATGCCCAGCTGACTGATATTTCTTAAATTTTCTTCCAGATATAGCAGTTTGACAGTTTGAAAGATGAATAGCATTTATTACTTGATGGTATTCTAGAAAGACATACTATGAGATCTTGAATTTATTTCCAGCTCTTTGAAAAGAAATTTTTAAGCAATTGTGGTTTTACTGTGGTTTCTCTTTCTCTCTTCAAATTAGATAAAAGAACAGATGAATATGTTGGAGAAAGGTGTGTTCCACATCGGGGTTGGAACTCCTGGGAGAGTAAAAGCGCTAGTGGAGCAAGGTAGGAGGAGAACAAGGAGGGTTTTCTCCGTAGGTACCTTATACTTGGTCTCATGAGAAGTGAGACTCCGGTTGTTTTTCATAGTACTTAGGTTGACATGAATCTGTGGATTTGGGTACTGAACTGTACAGTTCTGTTTCTCCACTTCTACTGTGTCAGTCAAAATGAGGTCAAGGTTCAAGTAGTTGATTTTACGATCGCTTAAAGCTGGCATAAATCAGTATTACCAGAGAAAGGCAGAGTAGTACTCCCCAAGTGCCCCCAGTCAGTGTCCACTTACTGCCCCTTCCTACTTCCTGTGCTAGCCCAAGAGTCTATTCGGCAGCTCAGTGAACTGATCCCAATTAGAACTAATCTCAATTAAAACAAAACCCGTGTGCACACAAAATCAGGTAATGAGCAGGCAGAGATGGGAGACTTCCTTTTTTTGGCAGAAATACTGATTTATGCTTCACTTGAAAGTGATTGCAAAACCATGGTGTAAGATTTAAAGCTCCTGGAAACTAAACACTGCAAGTAAATCGAAAGGAAATAATGGCAGAAATCCTTGTATCTTATGTCACTCTGAGCTCAGTGTAAACTTTTGTGAGGGGTGGATGAAAGATCTGCTTGCTGATTTTATTTTATTTCTGGTTTGCCTGTAACAAAATTAATTATCCTATATAAATCTCTTTTTCTCTTCCCAAATTTTGAGTAGTTTTACTTACTCAATAGACATTGTGTACACAAAGGAAAACAACAAAATGAGAAGATTATAAGGTGATACTTTCTGTTCCTCTTTTTTAACGCTGCCTTGCTCTGACTGTGGTTTCTTGGTCAGGGACTGGCTGTGGATTGGGACTCTGCCGCTCCTTCCAAAAGGGTACAGGAGTAGCATCATTTTGTTGCATCCTATGCCCTCCACCAACATTAAATCGTTACTGCACAGCACATCAGCACATTGCCATGTTAGGTGGAGGCAGCTTATGGCAGGGACACAAGGTGTATCATCTTATCCTAATGTCTAGTCCTTTTTTGACACCTTAGTATTGCAGTGCCAGGTCACTAGAGAATGGAGAGGAGTCAGAACTGATACAAAAAAATTGTGGGAATCACGTAGAAGACCAGGGAAAGATGAGGGAAAAAGAGGAGAATAGCTGTAGGGCCAGACCAGAAAGGACCTTTTACTTCTTTCACCACCATTTATTTGGAGGATAAAGGAATTCTTCAGCAACACCGCTGACCTGACTCACATTCACATAGCACCCAGCCCTGTAAATTGCTAAACGCTGTCAGTTCCCATTAACAGGAGTTTTCAGGCTAGGGTCCTTGTAACTTACCAGCTCCTCATCAGCTGTGGAAATTCAACTCCTGCGGTTTCATCAAGAGGAAGCTTGAGGAATTGTTTTCTGGCAGGATGTTAGCTCTTGACAAGCCTGGCAACAGTAGTTGTTCTGCTTTTGTGTTTATCTTCCAAAAAGGCATGGGATTATGTGGTTAAGGGAGTTTGCAGTGTCAGTGCATTAGTTTTCCAACCAGCAAATGTAGTACTTAAGTGTTCAAAGATTAGTTTCCTTGGAAACAGACAGCAAAAGATGTAAAAGCCAAAAATCATTTTGATAAGCACATGTCATATTATCTTGGTAGTAAAATTTATGTTGCTTTTTTAGATGGCCTGTGCTTGAACTCCACAAAATACATGATTCTGGATTGGAACTGGAGAGATCAGAAACTGAGGAGGATGATGGATATCCCTGAGGTATTGTATAAGCACCTATAATATATTATATTCTTTGTATTCAATACTTTTGATTCTAGTGCCCAGATCTTGGTCAGTGAGGTTTTCTTTCTGTAAAGCTGACTTCAGTGGTCTAGAAACACAAAGAAGTCAATGTTTGACTGGTAAGTCTTTACTCTCATGTCTCAAAATTACCTCCTGAGGAAGATTTTTTCCTTTTTGGTTGTAAGTCACACTTTTAGGGCTGTGCTGTGAATTTCTCCTGTTTATGCTAGATGGTTGTTCTATCTGTTCCTGGCAAGTTCTCTCAGTAAGAGGACTTTGTGCAAAGGTTTCCTCAAAAACTAAATAAAACTTTGGGGAAACATTTATTTGTTTCCATCTGAGAGTAAGGTAGCTTCTTGTGAGTAAATCTACAGACAGTTCTCTTTTGGGTTTTGGTTTTAGTTTTGTTTTTGGCAACAGGTAGGGTATGAACTATGTAGAACCATTCATCATTCATAGACTCCTTTTAAGATAATTCCCTGTTCTTTTCAATTCTGTAACCCAGCTTTCTCATTTATTGCTGTGACAAGGCGTGTTTACCATGTGCTGTGGGACATCAGCTGGTATTTAGCCAGCAGAGAGTGAAAGAGGCAGATTCCTTCACCAGTTGTTGTTAGAAATCTCCCCACTTCCTGCACAGTGTTTCCATTTTTTTGCACATTTAGGCCAATATGCAGAATCTCTAGGGAAAAGGACTTTTGCATATAGACATGAAGCTGTTTCACAAGTGAAACAAATTATCAGTCATTAATTCTTCTCTGCACTTGTCAACATATTTGAATATGCTGTATTTTGCAATCCCACATACACAAAGGTACATGTTCCTAATGATCTTGGATAAAGCACCTGGCAAAAAATACATCGCAGAAATGAAGTAGCAAAGAAACCAGCTCTGCTTTTTGAGGCAAGGAGGCTCCCTCTTGTGGTAAATACATAAAGCTTTTTTGTGTGGTGCTTGCACTTAATCTGTAAGTTTTTTAAAGAGCAGAGAACTTGAATTCAGGTCTATATTAGCACAAGATAGTAGTACAAAAGGTACTGGTTGCAGTAGGATGGATTTTTTAAGTCAGCTGAAGTAAATATACATACAATAAACTATAGGTGATCCACCCCAAAAAAAGAATGAAGATTATGTTGCTAATATTTGATTTTGGGCTATTGCAAACTTGAACTACCCCTTTCAGCTCACTGTAGGTAGCATCATATAATTTCTGCATGTCTGTCTAGGAATATAGGCCAAAAATTGTGAATCCAGATGTGTTTTATTAAGGGAAAATCTTAAGACTATCTTAACATCAAAATATTAAGGCTTAGTTCAAGTTAAAACCAAGTAAGCATCGTACACCTTCATATATAGTGTTAGCATAAGGAATAGATATTTATGTGTGGTTACAGAATAGTGAATATGCAATTAGTCTTCAAACATGACTTGACTCAGGTAACACAACATACAGAAAGGTTTTTGACATGCTGAGCTCTGTAAGCGAAGTATCTTCCAGCTCTTTGTCCTGCTGCATACATCAGGCAGATTCCTGAATGTTATAAGAATGTCAGTAATAAAAGATACCCAAATAATGTTTTTGAGGTAAGGCATCCTTAACAGAGTAGAAACAATAGGATTTTCTGGCAACTTGCAGACTTGAAATATGGAATACAGCCTTAGTGAACAGAGGATCTTACTCCTCTACTTGTATAAAAATTGTCAAATACATGCCAAGATTCATAATAAGTTTGCTCAAAAAAAGTGAGGAATTACAGTACCAACAACACAATTTAGAGAACTGGTAGTTAAATGTACTAATTTTTTTCATCCCATGTTAGTTGTGGTGGCAAAATTATGCCCTTAGAATTGGAAACAAGGCATACTGACCCTGATCCAAACCTCACTTTGTCAATAATTTCTTGGCATATTTAAAGTGCTTCTTTGCTACGTTTCATTGTAATTATGCCAGGAAGCAAGAACAGCTCAAAGCACATGTACTTTTTGTCCATTCATGGAAAATCCATAGCTTCATTTTAAAGGTGCAAACTACCTGATGTTTTTGTACTCACTTCATATTCTGTGGAGAATTATGTACACAGTGGTATATTCTGATGAATTTAAAAACACATGAATCCTCGCAGAGTCCTATATCTCATCACATCCACATAGTGGGTGGCATGCTGATCCAGTGCTCTTTCAGATGGCTCAACATCTCATTAGTTAATGCTGTTGGATTCTTTTCTCTGTTTCCATCCCAAACAGTGGAGAGAAGGAAATAAAAAGAAAGCTCACAAAGAAACCAGCAGTGGGGTAAATGAGTTTATCAGACTCTGTCATGGCGTGCTTGATTTATACTGAAGCGTAAAGGTTTAGATAAAAATTGATTGTATACTTTCTGATCTGACCAAAGGACAAGCTTCCCTCTTTCAAATCTTTGTGTAGAGAGGTTGATGGCAATACAGAGCTATCTCAAGTCCTCAAATTATTTGTTTGTAAGATTTAAATGGAGTTTTTTCAACAAAAAACAATATTGTCTGCAAAGAATACAAACACTGAGCCTTGAGTAATTTTGAAAATGAAGAAAGTTTAAATTTCAGGTGAAAGTAGAAAGGTTTGGAAGAAACAGACTTGGAATAGAAAGAGAATTGTTTTCACCCTCATGTAGTACGTCCAGTGAGGAATAAAGACTGGTCAGATTTTCTCACATCATTTATTCCTGTACAAAGTGGAGGCACAGAAGGATATAATCCTGAGAAAAAACTCAAATAAGGTATTTGTAAGTGGGAAGAGGGAGCTATAGGAGACTCTGGACTAACCATGAAGTCAGAGAATCTTGTGTTCTTGCTGAAGTATGTAGTCAATATTTACTCTCAAGTACATTTGTCTTTTATCTTTAGATAAGCAATAAACTGCAGCCATATCCTTGTTATAAACCAAAGTACTCTGCATGCAGCACATGTAGACTTGACCTTTATTCTCGCTTTCATTCGGATGTCTCAGACACAGACAACGTTGTGGAAGTTGCAATGGACTACTTGATACCTGTTGATACTCTGGAAAGTCCCGCAGGGATTTTGCAGCCCAGAGTGGATCTCTTGCTGTGGCATTCTTTATCAACTACGTACTGAAGACAACTGAGCTCTAGCCCTGTTAGATGGGACTGCACAAGCCATAGTTGTACTTTAGGATTGCAGAGCAAATGTTAGTTATTTTACAAGATGGAAACATTGTACAGCTCAGGACCTTGTATGAGAACCTCTTCTTTAATTTCTAGTGCTGTAGTGAGGTGCCTGAGTAAATAAATAAGGGTATTTAGACAAAGCATTATCAGTAACTTTTGGTGCTTTCTTTGATTTTTGTTTTCTTCAGATAAAGAAAGAAACAATTGATCTACTGGAGATGTGTATTATAAAGCTGTGCAGAGAGGGGTCTGTGAAGCTGGGACTCTTTTAATAGTTTTACCAACAAGGACATTGTTCGCAGCTGCATTTTACTGTTATCCTGTCTGCAACTGGCAAGTGATTCATTGGTGATGGAATTAATAATTTTGATTTTTCAGAGGTCTATCAATGCAGAAAGAATGCACATTGCAACTTTTTCTGAGTTTCCTTTTAATAATAAAACAGAAGTTTTGTTTGTAGTTTTCGTATGATTTTTATTGCAGGAGCAATCTGTTATTGAAATTAGAGGTCCATTGCATTCACCTGCTGGATTTACTACTGTGTCACTTTTAAGACTTTGAAGATGAGCAACATTGGGTGTGAAAGTCTTTGTACATTTCAGTTCTCTGTTATCTCCCTCTGCTGTCCCAAAGGAGACCTTTACTTCTCTTGTGAGAGTGATAATCTAGTTCTTGCCTTAGAGGATCTTTGAAAATGTTGTATGAATTTCAGTGATTTGTCAAAAAGGTATTTTTCACCCATCTGGCCAAATGCCAAATGCCCCCTTTTTTTTTTTTTCTTTTTTTTTTTGTGCTATTACATCATAAATTATCTGTATATTGAGACTTTATTTTGGTTAAACTGTTGAAATATGCAAAAAATATTCTTCTCTTTGTCCATTTAAATTAAAAGGCAATTATATCTGGGTGATTCTTCTGTCATTGTGGATAGTAGGGAATGGGTGCATTTTTTTCAGAGGGCAAGATGGAATAGAGGTGATAAAATCATCAGCATCTGGGAAAGCCATTGGTCCAAATCAGATGTTTTGAGAATGAGTTGCCCTTTTGTGATAAAGAACATCTTTTTACAACTTTAAATTGCATCTGAATAAATAGCAATGAAAATAGTAGGTTAAGCAAATCGATTTGGTCTTCCAAAGCAATGTTTTCTGCTCAGTGCTGTCTCAGCACCTGCAGTCTCCTCCAGTGGCATCCAGTGCAATTGAGTAGAGTTCCTTTCATTGTATGCCATGCCTGTTAGCTGGGCAGCTATGGAAATGAAGGGAAAAGAAATAATGCATCTGAGATTAACACAGAAATTCCAGTATAGCTGGCAGTATCCCTGCAAAGGAATGAGACATAACAAATCCTACTGAATTGTGGGGCAGGAAAAAGCATATATTTAAGCTTTTCCAGGAGGCATGAGCTGGACACCTTAACCAAAGTAAACAAACATTTGATTGGTACAAGCTGATCATGGAGATCAAGACACATAGGTAGAAAATGAGGAAGAGAGAGATCTAGTTAATAAGTAATTCCTGGCCATAATGCAGGTTTGAACAAACAATAGTCTCCCAACAGTAAGGACAGTATCTCAGCTTAAACACTCTCCAGCACAAGTATTTTATTCTTTCCTGTCACCAAAAAGAAGATGAAAAACAAGACAAGTTTTCTTCTGCAAGAAGGAGAGGCGCGTCCTTCCAGATGTCCAGATAACAGTGCATTCAAACAGCAGAAGCTACCAGCTTGGAAGCCTCAGCTCACCTTTGCGACTGTGCTCTCTAGCTTCTTTCTCACAGGCATGTTCTGCCTTGCTGTGGGAGTCTGCCTCATACTAGCAGCAAACAGCGTCAGAGAAATCCAGGTTCGTTTCGGGGCGATGTTCTTAGCCCAGTCTCTTCTTCATAGAATATCTACATTTGGGGGGAAAAGTCTTTGAATTTTTGCTTCTGGATAAAGATGATAGCAATGGCTTCATGCCTCAGACATGTGTCCAGCAGCCAATATTCCTGTGAAAGACCTCATAGGCAGTTGGTCACCAATTAGAGCCGAGCACTGGGTGGGTTAACTGGGTGGTAATATCTGCAATATGGGTAGTAATTACTGACACTGGCTGGTAATATGTGAAATGTTGTCACTGTTTCCCGGATTTTTGAAGGGAAATAAACTAATTGCTTTGATAGTGTTTGGTACTAGAACATCAAACATGTTCGCTGGGGCAAAATCTTAAAATGCAGGGACCCCTGATGTTTAAATCTCTCCTGGAGGCAAGGTTGGTTAGACCTGTGGTGGTGTTAACAGGCTCCTGGTTGGAGCCAACACTCAGCACTACGTCCAGGCTGTTCAAGAGGGGTGGGCCTTAATGCGTGTGGGGATTTGTCAAGCACTACTTGGTCAGCCAGACCAAGCTGCAGAAGCCTTCTTCACTCAGCACTCCTTTGCCGAGGAGCAGATGTGGAGGTTCTGCAACAGTCATCAAACAACTCTAAAACAGCTTTAAACTAGGGATAAAATTTGTGAATGTTCACTGAGGCCAAGTCCTGATTCTCTGTCTCTGTCGAATTTTAACAATGTTTTTGGCAGTCCAGAGTCACTTACAAGAGAACTGCTCTGAGAAGTCTTGAAGCTAAAACACTAACTGTTTCCTCTGTGCATGTCCTTTATTACAGTATCTCTGCTTGTTCACTTCTCTGACAGATTGATTATTCGGATAAATGCTCAGATTGTTCAAAACTCCGTGAAAATTCCTCTAATTGGAATAAGGAATGCCACTGTTCTGTTAATTTCACACTAAAAGAAGATATATTGGTAAGTGGATGCGAGAAACCAACTCAAGTTGCTTAGTACCTCCTGTTACTTACGTTCCTATATGATAAAATACAGTCATTCTGCTCTGTAAAGCTCCTGCTAAATTTTCTTTGTACTTTTTAAAAACATGAAATAGTCAAAATTTTACTCTTTTGCCTTTGCTATTTATTTTGGTACATGTTAAAAATAATCAAGATCAGGCTACCTCTGTCCTCGGTTGGGAGATGTCCAAGGAGAAGATGGGGATGGAGGAAATGATGTTTGATTGTGGAGGTGACTTCTGTCTGTATCTCTCCGCTTGAGTCAGTAGCAAACCCTTGCCCTAGTTGTTACTGCACTATTAATCTCTCAAATGAGAAGGAAATCTGAAGCTCTGACTGCTTGTCATAAGTAAACCCCTGGAGTCTTTTTTACTAGGGTTATGATGTTAATCCCCAAGGTCCTTGAAATAATTCAAGTCTAGCAATGTCATTCTGCAGTTTCGTTTGGGAAAAGTATCCTTCATTTCCTGTCCTAAACTACTGAGTCATGTTGCTGAGACTGTTAAAATGCTTCATGTTCTGCCAGAGATCTTATGCTTAGTACTACATAAATGATCCCGTAAAATTACAGTGCAATTTAAATTACAAAGTCACTTTAAGGTTATTTAGTATTGAAGAGGCTGTTTAAATACTCTGTAATTCTTCAGATTGCAATGATGTTTCAGATGAGAAGTTTATTTAACGGAATAATGTTTTTTAATAGTTTAATAATCCTCTTCCTTGCTTGTTTTTGCCTGCCTAGCGTTTTCCTTTTAGTTACAGGACTGAGCTATCCAACAGGTTCAAATAGTTGATGAGAGGCAGCCTTACTTTTCAAAAAATCTGAAGGAATTAAGAGCTAATGGGCACTTTTTTGAAAGTTTTTATGCACCTTCTTTTATGGAAAATGACTGTGTCTCCACAAAATTATTAGTAGTCATTGCAGGTTCATGGCCAGCCATGCCATCTTGAATGCCATAATCAGGCATTTTTATTTTAGATTTCATTTGGTGATTTAAAGTATGTTTAATTTTCTGCCAAAATACTAAAACTTTCAGTTGGGGTAAAGGCTAGATTCTAGCCAGTGGCCACTGAAGTAACTGCTTAGAGTGTAGTTATCAACACTTAAATATGAATTGAGTATTTCCCCTCTCCCCTCTTCCCCTCTGTTTTTTAGCAAGTAATAGGATTTCTTTTTGTCTACATGAACTCACCTTAATGAAGAAAATCCTTGAATTTTAGGGAGATGTTTTTATGTACTATGGCCTGCAAAACTTCTATCAAAACCACCGTCGATACGTGATATCAAGAAGTGACCCACAATTGTTGGGTCGAAAAGTAAATGTAAGTTTTCTTCTTTATATTATGAGATCATCACTATTTCCATCAGGTGCATCTTTTACCATATGGAAAGCTAACTAGGCATAACTGTAAGTGTGTTAAGATGGCTCTAGAGAATAATAAGAAGGTACATATTTCCAGTGTTTGGTCTTCACTTTTATGATTGTGAGGGCCATTATGTCTAATAAGTTAATAAGAGAGGAAGACTGAGGGGATAAGTAAAAGATGTCAGTCCAGTGTTGCAGTTTTCAGATTTGCACCTTGTAGGGGTGCTGATGAAAAATACATTGTCTTTTTCAAATAAATTTACAGAAAGCTTTTCCTTCTAGTGTTTTCAGTTGTCTTAGCCAGAAATGTTTTAAGCTGTGCTTTTATTGTAGGGTTAGAGAGTTAAGTTATTTGAAGTCTTTCATTTTGCCATCTGGCTTCAGAAGCGGACAAGGAGCAGGAAGAGGTTTATAGTTAAATAGGTGAGCATGTCACATTCTGAAGTATGCACCTTAGAGGTCTAAAGAGGAGGCTAGACAGCATCACCTGCAGCAGGTCTGCATAAGGAAACTGCAGAATGCAATCATTGCATTCATTTTTTTTTTTTTTACTTGAAATCCAAAACATGTTTTCTTTAGCTTAAATGTAGCTTTTCTTAATATGCTCACAGTCCACACACTGTCCTCTCAAGACATATGATGATTGTGCCATAATAATCTGTTGTTTTTCTAAAATGCTTCTTGTAACTCTCAAGACATGTTCCCTATACATCTGCTTCTCCAGGTGTCCAGTCAGCCTGTTTGTTTGCATCCAAGTGCAACTGTTTTTGTCTTTTGTGCCAATCAGGTACACAGCTATTAGTTATTTGAAAATGTTTCTGTTTTTAACCTGAAGATTTATAGTTTCTCATGAACTGGGATAGGAGAGATGTGATAAGTTTGAGACTGGCTTTTTGTTTTTCATGTGGTGTCTTCATACATTAAGATTTCACCACATGGAACTGCAGTAATGTGGCTAACTGCATCTGCTGTCCTCCACCACTGAAGCAGCCCAGGTCAAAATTGAAAAGAAGGAAAAAAGATGTTCTAGGGTAAGCCAGGGCTTCAGTGGAACATTTTATATTGTAGCTATGTAACAATAACAGATCCCCAAATGTGTTTTTGTAGTCTGGAGTTTGCAAGTCCGCAGCAGAATTTGTTGAAGACCTTAAGGTTACTTACTGTAATATGGAAAGTGTTCCTCAACTACAAACCCATTCATTTGGAAATATCTCTAATGTTACCAAAAGGTACTTGAGACTTAACTATTCAGTGGCTTTTCAGGAGAAGGAAGGAGATTAAAACCATTAACACCAGGAAACCAAAACAAAACCCTCAGGTTCTGAGCCTGATTGTTCTGTGACCTTGGATGCAGATTCAGAGGAGCTATTGTGCACCCTTCACCACCTACAAAAATGGGACACCCATGGCTCCGTGCGGTGCTATTGCCAACAGCATATTCAATGGTAAGAAGGTACCTTCCACATCTGCCTTACTAATTTCTGCTTGAAACTATTCCGTTACCCAAATCCAGCTGAGTCTTGATATTGCAAGATCTCTGTCTTTCTCCCATAAAAGGTTTTGTTTGGTGGTGCTACTGTGGTGAATATGATGCTCTGCTTCCTACTGTTTAGTAACTTGCCCCTCATTTTGAAACTGAGGGAGATTTTTCGTTTACTAAGACCCTCTTCAATGTGAGTATGCAACAGGACTGAGGAATTGAGTCTGTGGGGAAATAAGGAACAATGATACAACAGATTTAGTTTACTTCTTTGCTAGAATATACATTCTTGTACACTGATGGGAGAACCAAGATTCTGCCTTCCCACAGTGGTGTACTTAGAAGAAGGTGACATGTTCTTCACATTTGTTTGGACCTTTGGATCTATGTGATTGCACTTTGTTCTTTGAACGCTGGAAGTATACATAGTCTTACTCAATTTGATCCTAGATTGGATCTTGTTTATCGTAACCTAGTGAGCATAATCTGCCTATGAGTACATTTGTGCTGAAACTTAGAGGGCTCCTAGCCATGAACACTGGCAGATTTCAGAATGGATTTCTTTGGGAGGAAAGGAGACAAAAAACTTGACAGACTTTTCTCCTCTACTCCATCCTTTGTGTCTGCCCTTCCCCCCTTTTTTTTTAACCTGTTTCATGCAGCAGTTTTTGGCAATGCAGCAGCTGTTTTCAAGCAGCTGAGCCACCCACACCAGAGGACTTGTGAGCAGCAGCTGCATTCAGTAACTTCTAGATCGGTTTGATTTTCATCTGCCTCCCCTGGAAGTCTGATTTACTGGACTTGGCTCAGACGTAGGCCAGCAAAGCTATCTCTGCAGACCACACTGTTCTGGAGCCCTGGATGCAGAACAGAATGCTCCTGCATAAAACTAGGATAGTAAGATTTTAAAATGCTCAAGGTAAACCTCCCCGTGTCCACCTTTGCACCAGACCTTAGCGTACAGTGTGTTGAAATGTTCCAGCTGCTGGTGATGTGGAGGAAGAGGGTGATGTCTGAGTCCCCGCTCTTGTAGCTCATTTCTGTCCCTCTGCTAGAGTGTGCTTCCCATTCACTTTTGGCAGTTTAGCTGGTTGCCTAATTGCTCTCTCATCTTGTTTTGTAAAATGAAGAAGGTGGACAAGTTCCTGCCATGGGAAAGGTTTTTAACCCAAGCTGGCAGGTAAGGGAGCAGTCAGACAAGCACTGAAGCAGGCAGAGCTCAGAGAATAGGAACTCCTGTTAATACACCAGTGACAAACAGCTGGGGACATAGTGGGGCACAGAATGATCACTTACTCAGAAGAGTGTATCTGAGCCTTAAGGAGCTGAGTGAATACAGATTTTGTGTCAGGATCAAATAAAGTATGTTTTCATTGATGCTTATGCAGCTGAATTGTGTTTTTTCATGTTTCCTAAAAAGCAGCCCCTCTCCATCTATATCTTCTAACTGTCCCTGCCTGTCATCTCACTGGCTGCCTAGGTGTTTACATAGATGTTAAGACTTATAGTGTTTTTGCCTTATGTGAAACTAAGTAGGAAAATATAATGGGTAAAAACAAGTGCTTTTGCTCACTGAAACAGGATGGCATGGTTAAGCACAATTTTAACTAAATGTTTTTTTTATTGAAGGAAGTGTCCATGTCCAAGTTGGTAGACAAGGTCTAATTAGCATAAAACTAAAGCAAATTTCTCCAAAGGATCATGGGTTCCCTTGATTGTGCTATTACCTCTCCCCTGTTCCCTGAAAACATGTTATATATAGCAAAGCAATCAATCTAGGACAACTGTCAACGAAATGCTAGTAAAGCTAACTAGGAGAGTAACTTCTGTAACTAGCTAGAGAGCTCCAAAAGTGATTTGCAAAGAACTTAGTCACACAGGAGTTGATAGATGTGAGATAAATGCACATATTTCTACACAAGGATTCAATAGGATTATTGGTAGCAGTATGTTTAGTTTTTAAAACTTCAGAAGTTCTAAGGCTCTGGAATCTTAATTCTTCTTGTGGAGTGTACTCTATACACCGTCGTGATGGAAACTTTCCCATTATAATTTTTTTTTCTGTATTCACTTGAAAGGTGCTTCAATGTGGTAGTTTTTGTTAGTCATGCTGGCAATCAGAATGACTGTCTTTTACTCATACATATTGCTCTTGTATTCCCGGCAGATACTATTAATCTTTTTTACAATCGTAACTCATCTGTTATTCAAGTACCACTGCTGAAGACTGGAAACAGTTGGTGGACAGATAAAAACGTGAAATTTCGCAATCCAAAATCATACAATCTCTCTTCTGCATTTGCAGGTAAGAATGGTTCCACTGGTGTTCCATATTTTTCAAAGGCTTCCCTACCTCCCCCACTGTGTGTGAGGGTCTCCCATTCCGAGATGAATTGCCTTTGAGAGAAATACCTCCCAAAGCAGGTTGGAGAAGCAGCTTTAGAGGGTGACTGACAACAGAAGACAAATTTAGCCAAAACATCACTTTATTTTATTTTTTTTTTATCACTGACCAAAGAAATTGAGAGAAAATGGTTTTGGAAGACTGAAGTTAGCCCGTGTCAACACCCTTCTGTATAGTTTCTTGTAATACTTGATATGTCCAGAGAAAGCAAGGATGCAGTCACTTTATTTTCTCCTATTGAAAACATCTGTGAAGGAGAATTGCATGTCATGTCTTTCCTTCTTTGTGCCTTTGCAGATTCTTAGGCAGTTGTGAGACAAGTGAGGCTGCCATCATCACTAGGTCTTTCAAACAGCTGTTTCCTAGGGCTGTTGCCTTGTTATGGTTGATCCACGTTGAAGTGGGACTAAAAGCTCCCTATTCTGGATCAGGGCAGCGCTGTGCTGGATGCAATATGCAAGAGTTAGTTATCTAAGTAGTTTTAATACAACAGATTCTAAATATCATAGGCTGTGCCATTAAACTGCAAAAAGGTGCCTCTCTGGTTGTACAGGAACAAATTAATGTATAAAAAAGAAGGCAAGCTCCTCATAATAGAGAGCATGTTGCTTGCTGAAGGGGCAGGAATCCAGAATAAACAATATTTTCATTTATGCAAGTCGCCGTTTTTCCTATGCTTGAAGTTTCTAATGTGTAGTAACCCCTGAGTACTGTTAAGCTCTGTTCATTCATGTCTGAGGTGAGTGGAGATGCTTGGGTGAAAATTGTTATAATTGTTCAATACTGGACATATCCTTGTGTTTCTTTCATATCTCATACTCTGTCTTGGTTGTGATTAGGCACAGAAGTTAGTCACCAACCACTGTTTTCACTGACCATATGTCTTTCCTGCTTTCTTTCTTCTTCATCAGGGACAGCAAGACCTCCTTACTGGCAGAAACCAGTATATTTGTTAGATGAGGAAGATGAAAGGAACAATGGTTATGTAAATGATGACTTAATTATCTGGATGCGAGTGTCAGCATTTTCTACATTCAGAAATCTTTACCGTCGTGTCAAACGGATAAGGCAGTTTGCGGATGGCCTCCCAGCAGGGAATTACACTTTTCGTATTTCCTATAGTATCCTTTCATATTATCCAAGACTCTTAGATGGTTACAAAGAAATGGAATTGGATGGGATTTGTATAGCAAGGAAACCGAGCAAAACAGCCCAAACTAAATCACCATGAAAAGACTTAGTTTTGAGGGTGATGGGACACTACAAGTGGATTTTCTTTAGCCGGTGCAGATGGAGTTAAGATGTGTTACTCAAATGGCAGCATGTGGCTTCGGATTTGACTTCTGAGTGGGCTACTTTTGACTGGAGACAGCACATGGGAGCTTTAAATAAGGGTAAAACTGAAAAGTGGGAACCTGAAGAGATGGTTGAAGCTGAAATAACGAATAATGGCCTAATCAGATGTGTAGATACCCTTAGTGGGGTGCACAGAGTGCCAGAGGTATCCCTGCCATTGAGCTGTGCGGGATGCTTGTGTCGGCAGAGCCCTCTGGCCATGTGCTGACAGGAACTTTTGTGCTGGTGAAAATGTACTCTCATGCTGAACAGCATTAACTTTGCTGACTAAAGGACTTGTTTTGTCAGCAGGAGTTATGTCAAGATGACTATAAATTTCTCTTCTCTCTCGGCTGATGGAGCTATGATTTTAAATGCTGTAGCACAGTTTTATTCTCAAAGCTTCCACATGGAGAGATGGAAGGCAAAATAACATAACATCCTGGGTAGGAAGCATATTAGGTAGAGATGAGCACTTCCCCTTAGTGGGAATATGTGGAGTAGCATCATGATAAGCTGGCCAAAAGGCTCATTTTCAGCTGAATTTTCGCAGTAAATTAATGCAGTAGCAGTTATGTAAATTATGAATCTGAAATTTATAATGGGAAAAAAAATTGTACATGTTCACACAGAGACTGTATCTAAAATAACTGGATTTCTTACCACAAGCTACTACTGAGTTTTTGAATGTAGAATAGCAGAAATATCACAGATCAGTTAAAGAAATTTTTGCAGCAAATGCAGATCTCCAGTCTCTTTATGCCTTGGAAAGGTTTTTGAGCATTTACTACTACTTTTTCTTCTCCTGGAAATAACATAAACTTAGTTAGTGAAACCTTAACATCCTTCTATCAGATTTCCCTGTTACCAAATTCAAGGGGAGGAAGCATGTGATTCTTTCAACCGTGGTATGGAGCGGAGGAAGTAACCCATTCCTGGGAATTGCTTACGTGGTTTCTGGCACAGCAGCAACCCTGACAGGTTTTATCATAACTGCCATCCACGTAAAGCTCAGAAAAAAGAAAACATGCTTTGAAAAGTAATAAGGTTCCCTGGCTTCCTGAACAAAGGCAAAGGTGTGCTGTGAACAAAGAACATGCAGCACAGACCTTGCATTCTTTCCCCTGAGCTCTGGATCTGTTTCAGTAACAGGTTTGATGAACATAAGCATTTTGAGGGGTAGTGCTATTCCATCATCCAAAACCAAACTTACCTGAGGCTGAATTCTTATTAATATATGTGTGCTCCTAAATTTGTTTCCTAGGAAACTTGTAGTGAGATGAGCTTCAAACAAGAGATAGCGTAGTGGGTTAGAATTGTAATGGCAAAGAAATTATTATATGGTACTAATGTTTGTCCAGAAGTAAGGGTCCATATTCATTTCTTACTCAGCCCTTAATTCAGACAATATTTCTCTTGACTTAACTGTGGATGGTAAAAAGTGAGGTCTTGATCCAACAAAAAGCTTGAGTAGGTAGAACTTAGTGCTCAAATCTGTTTGTGGGCCATGTGTGTGAGCTGAATGGCTTGGCTTAGGTTTTATATACCTTTTTTCACCTACCCTGAAAAAGCAACCAATTTAGCACAGCATTTTCATCACAGTTTGATACTCAGTTTATGATTGAATACAGGGCATTTTTTAGGTCTTTGGAGTTTGTCTAAACCAAATTTATTGGTTTTATCTAGGTACTGAGACTAACCTGCAAAGCTAGAGGGCATCAAAACACTGATTTACATTTTAAAAATTATGATTTAATAGAAAGCTTAAATTAAAAACTCCTTGAATGCTAAACACTTTAGCAGAAACATCTACCTTACAGAACTGTTAGGCCACAATTGCACTTACACCTACCTCACCTTCTGCACAAACATTCAGACTTTTACATGACGTGAAATGTCTATTCCCCTTTCAAGCCCCCATTTCTGTGCGTGAAATTTCTATTATTGTCAATAGAAAACAAAGCATCAGAAAGTCTGTCAACTTAATTTTCAGAAAGTAAACACTGCAGCTTGTGAATAGGCTTATCAATATTTGTGTTTCATGTTCAAAATTTTACACATTTAGGAGTTATTTCCAGTCTCTCACAAAATGTAGGAACAGCACTGAAGAATTTAGGTCAAGTATACCATGGTACACCTGAATTTTTTAAAACAGTTTTTTTGTTGCAGAAGTGCAAATGGAATAAAACACTATAATTCCTTTGATAAGTCTTTTGTGTGCCTTACCTCCTCCTCCCCTAAAAAAACCTCCACACTAAAACAAGAAAGAAATCGCAGAGTAGAGCAAGAGAAGGGAACGTGGCACAGGGAAGCTGTGTGCCACTGTCAAGGGCTTTTCAAAGTGTCTCAGGTACTTATGAGCTTGTGATCTTTGACAGATGGCCTCCAGTGAATCTGTTTGCAGCCACAGAAGGTACTGTTTCCTTTAATCTCTGCTCCTTAATTGTGCCATGAGCAGCAGAAGGGATGCTGCTCAAGTTCACAGCCTGGCCTGTTAATACAATCTCGCTCAGTCAATGGTTTATGCTGACCTGCTCAGCTAAGGTGCGTGTCCCCGTCTGCTTTCCTGGTCTGGGTCAGTCACCTCCATCAGAAAGCTGTAGAAACAGGGTTCCAGTATTTCAAACCCTTGCATCAAAACCTGTCAGGAGCTGCGGGAGAACCCTACCCCTCAGTGGACTGGACAAGACAGAGCATGAAGCAGTACATTTAGCAATGCTTAAGCTCATTAGTCTAAATCACTTTTAACAATGAGATGTGCTTCAAAACCTTTTTAAGTCCTTTTGAAAATGTAATCCCATGCAGCCCTCTGGAAAGCCCCGATGGGAGTAGTTGCTGCCAAAGCTGAACTTAGGATTTCTGGCTCCAAACAGACCACAAGACCCTCTTTTTTCTTTTTTTCTTTTTTTATTTTTTTTAGTTAAATCCTCTGAGAAATTGACTTTCAGGAAATGGTATGTCATCTGAGTGATTAAGTCACAGTGCAATTGTCACTGATTTTATTTCTTCATGAAGTATCTGGTAAAAATGTTAGTAAAAGGAGACTGCATAATATGATATGTATTTCAGTGAGTCAAATGTCTTCCAGAAAAAAAAAAAACCCAAACTTATTTAGAAAACATAGTCTACCGTTATCTCCCAGAGGTATGTGCAAGAACCTCTTCTCTTGAAATGTGCACTGTCAACTACTCCACAAGGAAAGCCTATCTTCAAACTAATCTTCCCCTTTCTTTTATTCTGGAAGTGTCTAAATCTTCGTTTATAAACCCAGAACTTCTTTTTTATCTTACCACAGCTTCAAACACATCTTACATCTTTCTTGCACCCTCTGTACAGTGTCCTTGGAAGCTGCTGCTTGAGCTCCAGCAGTTACTGTTGTTAACTCTGAGCAGCACTGCAGTGTCTGTCTTGTCATTTGGGGCTGTGCTGCCCACACCAGAGCAACAGGAATGGCAGTTTTGATGAACTACTCCTGGCAGATGCCTTGGTCAAAAGGGTGGAAAACAAGTTTTAGCAACCTCCTTACACTGCCTTTTGTGCCAGTGCTACAGCTATGCTGCTACTTGTGCCAGAGCTTGCATGGATGTGCCTTTTCAAGAAGATTTTGTAGTTGTGTTCCTCAGTGCCCACAATGGGTTGTACTCTTCTACCTACATAAAATGTTTATTGGAATTGGTTTTTGCTTATTCCCTCTTGTGCAGGGGCTGAAACAGAAGTGAGAGCCCTGGCTGAAGGACTGGACAAAGGTAGCAGAAAGATGGTGAAAGCCACCATTAACTGCTCCTCCTTGTGGCATGTCTCAGGGGATT
>NW_010325693.1:0-3734 GCF_000700745.2 Antrostomus carolinensis | reverse complement strand
AGCATGATTCCAGACAAAAATCCAGTGTGATTTTAAATTAATTTATTCTGGCTATTAGTAGATCATTAAATCAAATTGATCAGGGAAAGCATAATACTGAGATTTGGAGAGTAGAAGTACAAAGGAACCAGAGATGTTGCACTTTTACTGAGGTACAAATTGCTTTTAAAATACCTGGAGTGTCATGACCAATACTGTGTCTTTGCACATTCCTTTTTATGAATTCAGATTACGTGTCTTGAGTAAAGAAAAAAAAAAAGCTGTGGTAAAACTTTTCAAAATGGAATTTTAATTAGCTTATCTGTCAAGATAGCCTTTTGCTATGAGAGACTTATTTAGACTTTCTTATGTAGACTTGTTGATTCAGTTCAAAGATGTCTGTGTTTAAGATTGCTGAGTGAAATTAAGAGCTGTACCTGGAAAGTGTGAGTCAACAGCACAACTATGAGTGCTACATCACTAAGCCATAGAAGACTTACTGCCATTATTTGTAATATTTTGGAATATCAAAATTATTACATTGTTTGAATCCCTTTCACGCAGATGCCAGCACTTCAGAAAATAGCATAGTATTTAAAAAATTATTTTTGCTTTCAAAGGGAAATGCTCATTCCTTTGTTAACACTACTTAAAGCCTTATCTTGCATCATTGCCATATATTCAGTCCCTTCCAGCTGATGGAACTTTGCCTATTTTCTTCTCTCTCAAAAAAAAAAAAAATTGGGTCAGAAATGAGGTTTAAGTTTGGTGAACCAAAATTAATGATATCATGGGTGCCTAAAGTACTAGAAAGTGAGTTATTTTCTTTTTGCCAACTTTTTTCTAGAACAGATGAATGAAAGAGGACATTATTTATTGGAATTTTTTTTTCTTTTGGGGAGTGTATATTTAATAAATGGAAAACTGGACAAAGGATTGCTGTTAGTAGATGTCATCTAAATCTATATGGTAAACATGGACTAAAAGAGGTGAGCCAAATGGGATTTAAGTTTCTAGGATTTGTTTTTTTTAATATATGTTTTAATTTGTAATTTTGAAGATGACAGTTACACATGGGAACATTTTATCTTCTGGAGTTTTATAGTTCAGTTTTAACAGTGGCAAAAATATCTGGAGATGAAAAGATCTCATTATTATGGAAAACTTACATGCAATTTAAATCCCATTTCTAAATTACAGGGAGGTATAAGAGAGAGCTGTACTTTAATGTAAAAAACTGTTGTACTACTTTTGGTTGCCAGCTCCCTTTAGGATTGAATGTCATTAATGGGATATGAGAGAGAGAGACGTTGAAGTGAAGCAGGCTATTTCAGTAGCACTTCAGTTACAGAATTTTTCCAAGTCTTTTTCAGGCTTTACAGTTTCATGCATGTATGTCCAGTATCTCTCTGCCTTGGTTGGTTTTTCTGTGTTCTAAACATAGACATTTGCTTAACTCATCTCATCTAAAAATAAAGGGATGAGTCCTTCATGTGAAGCAGATTAACATGATCACAGACTTATAGAATCTGGAAAAATGAGTTACATGCTGCATCTATTTTATATAAACAGCTGTGTTGCATGGAGATTATTAATAATAGTGTTTGGATGGGGCGCCCTGTATTTTAATGACACATTACAGCGTAAAAGCTTTCTCTCCTTCCTCTGACAAATCAAACTAATACCAGAGTAAAGTCAAAGACAGCAGTTCAGGGAAGGGAGGGCTTGGAAAGTTTTGCTAATGTAAAGAGAGATTGCATACCAATTTGGATTTAAGTTTAGACCTAAAATAGGAGGAAGCAGTTGCTTGTCACATGGTACGAAGGTGCTGTCTTCCTCGGTTGGGAGCAGTATGAGAGACAGGGCTGATGTGAGAAAAAAATGTGGTCGCATAAGGGAGGAGAATGGTGGATGGGGCAAAGTACTTTTCCTGCTCTTGGATATGGAGGCAAAGAAATTTGGCTGAGCTGCTTAAGATGATAGTGTATCCTGACGTGGTCTGGGAAGCCCATATGATTCTGGGGAGCAGCCAAGTTAAGTAAAAAAATTTCTCAGTTTTCAATACAAAGTACACACTCTGAACTACAGTGCATAGTTTTTGAGTTAAGGTGTTTTGAACTCAGGTCTCTTAATTGCATTGTTCCCTACAATTCCAAGGACAATTTTGTTATGAGCTGGGAATGCCTTGGGCTGCCTTCACTTTGGTGGCCTCTTGTTTGCAAGAGAGGGATTGTTGAGCAGTTTTTGTTTGCCCTGTGTCCTGCTTTCTCCCCAGGCTGTGGGAAGCCAGGCAGAGGAAGAGTGGGGCTTGTTTGGCTTTTGCTTACATTCCTGCATGAAAAAAGTTTTCTCCCTTTCTCTGTATAGCCAACTAGGAGAGGAAAAGGACAATAGGGCTGATTCTGGTCCAGTGCAAGTAGAGGCAGTATTTAAATGATATCACATGGTAATTGCCATAGGTAAAGAAACCAAAATAGCTCATACCCTGGAAAGATTGTATTTCCCACAGCTCTAATCAAAATATCTGTGTATCTACTGAGTATGTACACTGCTGACAAACGTACAGCACAAAACAAGATGAAAAAAGGCCATTTAGTTATACTCCCACTCAATTGCAGCCATCGTCTCTTCGCATTAAAGTGCCTAAAATGATCCATTTCAAACTGAAACAATTTTTAAAACTTGCGAAAAATGAGGTTTTCTACTGTGTCAGACCCAGCTAGCCAAACTTATTTTCCTTTATCCCCATGATGATTCCTATGTGTAATGAGAAGCTGTTCCATTAACACCTCTGGTAACCCAGTTATAATACTGGGGGATTCAGGGTTTAAGATTAGGTTAAAAGTTCGAGGTTTCTCAAATAACTTAAATGAATCCCTGGGCCTTCTATGGACTGGATTATTAGAGACAATGAACCTGAAAACACTGGAAAAATAAAGGTGTCAAAAAAACCCAGAACGGTTAAAAGAAAAAAGGAAGGAAGTTGTATCTGCCCCCAGCCCCAGTTGTCATAATGAATTAATATTTGGGGGACGTGTACTGAGCCACTGTCACTGTTTCTGAGGTAAAATGTGGCAGTTATTTTGACAGTGCAGAGAGAGGCTTCACAACAGCTCAGGACAATAATAACATCTCCAGTTCATAACACTCCTCCCTGCAGTGGGTGTGCCAAGAAATCTGTCATGGTGGCCGAGGACAACAGGACCGTGTCCCCCAGCGCTGGGCGGAAGCAGTGATTTAACGCTGGACACCAAGGAAACAACGCCGATGGTGGTTCATCCTGGTGGGTGGCAGGGTGTGTTTCCAAATTGTGTAATTAGGTTACAGTCCCCGCATGGGCTGGTTTTTGCTGGCCTGCATTGTGCTGTCCAAATGTGGGACATCCAGAAGGAGTTTGAGACCCCTCCCAGGGGTTTGCTGCAAGCAGTTTGTGCTGCCAGGACGTCTCTATGGCTTGCTGTGCTTCTGACTTCTGTAGGAGTCTGAGTTCCCTGCAGACTTAAAATACAGAAATGTAGAAGGTACAGGAGCAGGAAGAGCACACGGTAATGCTGTGTGCAGTTCATCTGTTCTGGAGGCTGACAAGATACCCAAAGACTGGTGGTAAATGGAGTTAAATCCAGTTGGAGGCCAGTCACGAGTGGTGTTCCCCAGGGCTCAGTGTTGGGGCCAGTCCTGTTTAATATCTTTATCAACGGTCTGGATGAAGGGATTGAGTGTATCATCAGTAAATTCGCAGATGACACTAAGCTGGG